>NC_059447.1:7240000-7242500 GCF_905237065.1 Salmo salar
GGGGAGAGAGAGAGATGGTTGGATAGAATCTGGGGGAGAGAAGAGAGAGAGTTGGTTGGATGGAATCTGTTCCCGTCTGATTCACACAACAGTGTGTTAGCGTTCTTGCAGCTTGCTAACCTCTGAATCTGATAGCTGTAAACAAATTGATTTGATCTCAGTGGCTTGTCATCAACAACTTATTTGATGTAAATAAGCTGAGGGATAGAGGGAGAGAGAGTGGGGGAGAGAGAAAGAGAGAGAGAGGGAGATAATATCACTGTTCTCTCTGCTACAGCACAGCAAGCGGTACCGATGCACCACGTCTGGAACCAACAGGACCCTGAACAGCTTCTACCTCCAAGCCGTCAGACTGCTAAATAGTTAACCAATAGCTACCCGGGCTATCTGCATTTACCCTTTTGACACAAACTTTTGCTGCTGCTACTGTTTACTATCAGTCATTTTATTTCTAGTTATATGTACATATCTACCTCCATTACCTCGTACCCCTGCACATTGACACAGTACTGGTACCCCATGTATATAGCCAAGTTATCATTGACTCAATACTGGTACCTCGTGTATATAACCAAGTTATCATTGACTCAATACTGGTACCCCGTGTATAAAACTAAGTTATCATTGACCCAGTACTGGTACCCCGTGTATAAAACTAAGTTATCATTGACTCAGTACTGGTACCCCGTGTATATAACCAAGTTATCATTGACTCAATACTGGTACCCCGTGTATATAACCAAGTTATTGTTACTCGTTGTGTATTTATTATTACTTTTATTATTATGTGCTCTACTTTTCTATTATTTCTCTATTTTCTTTCTCTCTGAATTGTTGGGATGGGCTGTAAGTAACCATTTCACTGTTAGTCCACACCTGTTATTTATAAAACTTGTGACGAATAACATTTGATTTGATTTAATAATGTTGGGGAGGGAAGAGAGAGAGTTATAGGGTTAGAGAGACTGGAGGGATTAGAGAGATGGGAGGGATTAGAGAGAGATGGGAGGGATTAGAGAGAGGGGTTAGAGAGGGGGGAGGGGTTTTGAAACGGGGGAGGGGTTCGATGGGAGGGGAGGGGTTAGAGAGAGGGGGAGGGGTTTCGAAAAGGGGGGAGGGGTTCGATGGGAGGGGAGGGGTTAGAGAGAGGGGAAGGGGTTAGAGAGGCTACTGTTTGTAAAGACCCCAGAGGATGTGAGTGTCTTGCTCATTGACTAAGTGGTGTGATGTAAATGAGTTGAGGCCTTTTTTAATCTAATTATACAGTCTCTAGTTATTTAAATGTCAACTAATTATAGCTAATTGTATGTAATCATTAGAAATGCCATCTTCTAATGAAGACAGGCTGGTAGGATGGGATCATGACAGCATTACTATTACACACACGTCACTGAGAACATTTAGTTTTTCTAAAACCATCTTGTGATGATGATGATGATGATGATGAGGATGATAATGATCATGATCACATGATGATGGTGATGATGGTAGTGGTGGTGATGATGGTGGTGATGGTAGTGGTGATGTGGTAGTGGGGGTGATGATGGTAGTGGTGGTGGTGGTGGTGGTGGTGATGGTAGTGGTGGTGATGATGGTAGTGGTGGTGGTGGTAGTGGTGATGGTAGTGGTGGTGATGATGGTGGTAGTGGTGGTGATGATGGTAGTTGTGGTGGTGGTGGTGGTGGTGGTGGTGGTGATGGTAGTGGTGGTGATGATGGTGGTGATGGTAGTGGGGATGGTAGTGGTGGTGGTAGTGGTGGTGGTGATGATAGTGGTGGTGGTGATGGTAGTGGTAGTGGTGATGGTAGTGGTAGTGGTGGTAGTGATAGTGTTGATGGTAGTGGTGATGGTAGTGGTGGTGGTAGTGGTGGTGGTGATGATAGTGGTGGTGGTGATGGTAGTGGTGGTAGTGATAGTGGTGATGGTAGTGGTGATGGTAGTGGTGGTGGTAGTGGTGGTGGTGATGATAGTGGTGATGGTGATGGTAGTGGTGGTGGTAGTGGTGGTGGTGGTGGTGGTAGTGATGCTGGTATTGGTGGTGGTAGTGGTGGTGGTGATGGTAGTGATAGTGGTGATGGTAGTGGTGATGGTAGTGGTGGTGGTAGTGGTGGTGGTGATGATAGTGGTGTTGGTGATGGTAGTGGTGGTGGTAGTGGTGATGGTAGTGATGATGGTAGTGGTGGTGGTGATGGTAGTGGTGATGGTAGTGGTGGTAGTAGTGGTGATGGTAGTGGTGATGGTAGTGGTGGTGATGGTGATTGTAGTGGTGATGGTAGTGGTAGTGGTGATGGTAATGGTGGTTGTAGTGGTGATGGTAATGGTGGTGGTGGTGGTTGTAGTGGTGATGTTAGTGGTGGTGATGTTTGTGGTGATGGTAATGGTTGTGGTGATGGAGATGGTGGTGGTGGTGGTAGTGGTGATGGTAGTGGTGATGGTGATAGTAGTGGTGATGTTAGTGGTGGTGATGTTTGTGGTGATGGTGTTGGTGATGATGATGGTG
>NC_059447.1:7245000-7260000 GCF_905237065.1 Salmo salar
ATGGTAGTGGTGATAGGGATGATTGTGATGTTAATGATGATGCTGGTGATGATGCTGGTGATGGTGATGGTGATGATGGTGGTGATGATGATGATGGTGATATTGATGGTGATGATGATGGTGATGGTTTGGAGATGGTGATATTGATGGTGATGATGATGGTGATGATGATGATGATGGTGGTGATGATGGTGATGGTGATGATGGTGATGATGATGATGGTGGTGATGATGATGATGATGATGGTGATGGTAATATTGATGGTGATGGTTTGGAGATGGTGATGATGATGATGGTGATATTGGTGGTGATGATGGTGATGGTGATATTGATGGTGATGATGATGGTGATGTTGATGGTTTGGAGATGGTGATGATGATGATGATGGTGATATTGGTGGTGATGATGATGATGGTGATGGTGATATTGATGGTGATGTTGATGGTTTGGAGATGGTGATGATGATGATGGTGATATTGGTGGCGATGATGGTGATGGTGATGGTGATATTGATGGTGATGTTGATGGTTTGGAGATGGTGATGATGATAATATTGGTGGTGATGATGATGATGATGATTATGATGAATACTGACTGTGTGTATCTCCTATCTTTCCATGTCTTCCTGCTGTCCTGACTGATAATGATGACCAGGTGAGTGGTGTTTATTATTAACTGTGTAGAATTGTGTTCTTTCTGATGATGGCCCAACACCACATGGAGTTTCAATGTGGAAGGAGTAGTATGACTGAGGTTGTGTGTATGTGTGTGTGTGTGTGTGTGTGTGTGTGTGTGTGTGATCTGAAGTTTAGCTGTGTTTCCCAGCATAAATCTGTACTGTTCAGGCCCTCACTGCCGAGGTTGACCACAGGGTCATTCTTACTTACTAGCTCTACTTCTTACTATATCTGTCTCTCTTCCACTCTCTTGTTTTATCTCTTTCCTATTCCCACCAGTTCCTTGTGTACGCACATCCCGGCACATTCCCACCTCCTCCATACACACACAGATATTAATGACTGTGTATCACATCCGATCCCAGCTCCTCCATACACACACTCTGTCTCTCTCTCCCATACTCTCTTTCTTTCTCTCCTTAGCTTTCTTGCTCTCTATGTTTCTTTATTTCTCTCTCTCTTGTTCTCTGTCTCTTCCTCTATCTTTCTCTCTCTCTCTCTCTTCCTCTCTTCCTCTCTTCCTCTCTTCCTCTATCATTCTCTCTTCCTCTCTTCCTCTATCTTTCTCTCTTCCTCTATCTTTCTATCTTCCTCTCTCTCTCTCTCTCTCTCTCTCTCTCTTGTTCTTGTTCTCACTCTCGTTCTCTCTGTCTCATTCTCTCTTCCTCGTACTCTATCTCTCTCTCTCTCTTGTTCTCGTTCTCTCTGTCTCGTTCTCTTTTCCTCTCTCTCTCTCTCTCTCTCTCGTACTCTGTCTCTTCGTCTATCTTTCTCTCTCTATCTCTATCTCTCTCTCTATCTCTATATCTCTATCTCTTTCTCTCTCTCTATCTCATGCTCTGTCTCTATCTCTCTCTCTATTTATATCTCTCTCTATATCTATATCTATCTCTATCTCTCTCTATATATCTCTTTCTCTCTATATATCACTCTCTCTCTATATATATATATATCTATATCTCTCTATCTCTCTCTCTATCGCTCTCTCTCTATATATATCTCTATATATATATCTCTCTCTATGTATATCTCTCTTTATCTCTCTATCTCTATATCTCTATCTCTCTATTTCTCTATATCTCTCTCTATCTCTCTATATCTCTCTATATCTATATATATCTCTCTCTATCTCTCTCTCTATCTCTCTCTCTCTGTCTTTATCTCTCACTGGAAGAAGGGTCACAGGTGGCTGTGTTATTTTATGACACTGTGTCAAAACTCAAAGCTCATCGATCGTAACAGACTGGTAAACATAACACACACACACAGCCATGTTACACACACACGCACATGCACACACACACACACACAACAACCAATATAACAATGGTCCTGAGGCCTCGAGGTGTGTGTGTGTGTAATGTTTGAGATGCTTCCAACTGAGCCCTGAACTGGAATTGATACGGAGCACCATAGTCAATTGTTTTGTGTGTGTGTGTGTGTGTGTGTGTGTGTGTGTGTGTGTGTGTGTTTGTGTGTGTGTGTTGTCGTATCATGAGTGGTTAGATGTAGATTTGCCACTCTAGTGCTCTCTGTCTCATGTGGGATTGTTGATCTAGGTCAGAGTCTACACACACACACACACACACACACACACACACACACACACACACACACACACACACACACACACACACACACACACACACACACACACACACACACACACACACACACACACACACACACACACACACACACACAACCACACTGCATTAATCAGAGTCTTGTTGGTTTATTTAAAAACAGGTTTATATTCTGTCACTGGAAAGAGGATGCTCTACAAGCCATTATAAACTGGGTGGGTCGAGTCCTGAAGGCTGATTGGCTAACAGCCGTGGTATATCAGACTGTATATCAGACTGAAGCTGTGAAAGCCTGTAGACACTGGACTGCCACTGGAAAGAGGAAGCTGTAAAAGCCAATAGACACTGGACTGTCACTGGAAAGAGGAAGCTGTAAAAGCCAGTAGACACTGGACTGTCACTGGAAAGAGGAAGCTGTAAAAGCCAGTAGACACTGGACTGTCACTGGAAAGAGGAAACTGTAAAAGCCAGTAGACACTGGACTGTCACTGGAAAGAGGAAGCTGTAAAAGCCAGTAGACACTGGACTGTCACTGGAAAGAGGAAGCTGTAAAAGCCTGTAGACACTGGACTGTCACTGGAAAGAGGAAGCTGTAAAAGCCTGTAGACACTGGACTGTTACTGGAAAGAGGAAGCTGTAAAAGCCAGTAGACACTGGACTGTCACTGGAAAGAGGAAGCTGTAAAAGCCTGTAGACACTGGACTGTCAGCAATAGAAGTAGAAGCAGGAAATGATCTCATAAAACAAACATCTGCATCGGGTCCTCCCGCTTTCAACATTGAAGAAATTCATTGTAGTCACATGGGCTGTGACATTATACTGTTTATAAAAGACAAAGAGTTCAAACTTTATCAGTGTGTGTGTGTGTGTGTTGTAGATTAGGGAAGCTAATGGTTCAGTAGAAGATGAGGCCTGCGTAAAGAGTCATTACAGAGATGGCTCCCACTCAGAATTAAATAACAATTGATCTGTAGGAATGTCCCTGTTATTACCACACACACACACACACACACACACACACACACACACACACACACACACACACACACACACACACACACACTCTATTGATTTGGGGTAGATTAGTTCTATTGGTCTTGGCCTTGTTGCATTAGTGGCCATGGATAGTTGATTGCCACTTCTCCCTGATCCATCAGAGGTGTGTGTGTGTGTGTGTGTGTGTGTGTGTGTGTGTGTGTGTGTGTGTGTGTGTGTGTGTGTGTGTGTGTGTGTGTGTGTGTGTGTGTGTGTGTGTGTGTGCTTGGATATTTGCTGAACGTGCATTAGGGACCACAGAATCGTAGTATTTCAATCTAAGAACGCGGGGTCTTGTAAAGAGAGGGTTCTCCTCCTGAAGAGAAGTCCTGTCCTAGATGGAAGGTTGGAGTAATTTGAGGAGAATGAGGATGGAGATTAGAGATCCAATCTATTGATGATCTACTCAGACACTGTTATTACACACACAGACCTCAGTACTAACCTGTTATTACACACACAGACCTTAGTACTAACCTGTTATTACACACAGACCTTAGTACTAACCTGTTATTACACACACAGACCTTAGTACTAACCTGTTATTACACACACAGGCCTTAGTACTAACCTGTTATTACACACACAGACCTTAGTACTAACCTGTTATTACACACAGGCCTCAGTACTAACCTGTTATGACACACACAGACCTTAGTACTGACCTGTTATTACACACACAGACCTTAGTACTAACCTGTTATTACACACATAGACCATAGTACTAACCTGTTATTACACACACAGACCTTAGTACTAACCTGTTATTACACACACAGACCTTAGTACTAACCTGTTATTACACACACAGACCTCAGTACTAACCTGTTATTACACACAGGCCTTAGTACTAACCTGTTATTACACACACAGACCTTAGTACTAACCTGTTATTACACACACAGACCTTAGTACTGACCTGTTATTACACACACAGGCCTTAGTACTAACCTGTTATTACACACACAGACCTTAGTACTAACCTGTTATTACACACACAGACCTTAGTACTAACCTGTTATTACACACACAGGCCTTATTACTAACCTGTTATTACACACACAGACCTTAGTACTAACCTGTTATTACACACAGGCCTTAGTACTGACCTGTTATAACACACACAGGCCTCAGTACTAACCTGTTATTACACACAGACCTTAGTACTAACCTGTTATTACGCACACAGACCTTAGTACTGACCTGTTATTACACACAGGCCTTAGTACTGACCTGTTATTACACACACAGACCTTAGTACTGACCTGTTATTACACACAGGCCTTAGTACTAACCTGTTTTAAAGTGTTAAAACCCACCATCTCTCTTTCCTGACCTGTCCCTCTGTGTATTAGTCAACTTCACATCAATCACGTTGAGGTGGATCTAGTTATGAAGACATCTAACTCTTCAGTGGCCAATCAGTGACTGATTTATTAATTGGAGGATAAACCAGCACTGGTTGTGTGACTGGCTTAATACAGTGGTATTCCAGCCACTAGGGGGAACTGGGGTTCCCATGGGAACTAACACAGACAGGTTAGAGTGGAGTTTGTAAGAGGAAGAAAACTAACCAGAACGCTGTAATTGTGTTGTCATGGTTACAGTCCAGTTCTGCTGTTACATCGTGTTGTCATGGTTAAAGTCCAGTTCTGCTGTTACATCGTGTTGTTATGGTTACAGTCCAGTTCTGCTGTTACATCGTGTTATGGTTACAGTCCAGTTCTGCTGTTACATCGTGTTATGGTTACAGTCCAGTTCTGCTGTTACATCATGCTGACAAGGTTACAGTCCAGTTCTGATGTTACATGGTGTTGTCCTGGTTACAGTCCAGTTCTGATGTTACATCGTGTTGTCATGGTTACAGTCCAGTTCTGCTGTTACATCGTGTTGTCATGGTTACAGTCCAGTTAACTGCTGTTACATCGTGTTGTCATTGTTACAGTCCAGTTAACTGCTGTTACATTGTATTGTCATGGTTACAGTCCAGTTAACTGCTGTTACATCGTATTGTCATTGTTACAGTCCAGTTAACTGCTGTTACATCGTGTTGTTATGGTTACAGTCCAGTTCTGATGTTACATCGTGTTGTCATGGTTACAGTCCAGTAAACTGCTGTTACATCGTGTTGTCATGGTTACAGTCCAGTTAACTGCTGTTACATCGTGTTGTCATGGTTACAGTCCAGTTAACTGATGTTACATTGTGTTGTCATGATTACAGTCCAGTTAACTGCTTTAACTTGAGTTGTCATGGTTACAGTCCAGTTAACTGCTGTTAAATCCTGTTGTCATGGTTACAGTCCAGTTAACTGCTGTTACATTGTGTTTTCATGGTTACAATCCAGTTGGAGTTTATATTATCAGCTCAAAGGGTAACAGTTGAACTCAAGTTGATTTTGTGAAACATTGTCTCTTCTCTCTCTCGTCTCTCCTCTCACTCTCCCAACTCTCTCTCTCCTCTCTCCTCTCACTCTCCCAACTCTCTCTCTCCCCCCACTCTCTCTCCTTCCCTCTCTCCTGTCTCTCTCTCAATTCAATTCAATTCAATTTGCTTTATTGGCATGACGTAACAATGTACATATTGCCAAAGCTTATTTTGGATATTTACAATATGGAAGAAAAAAAATGAGACTGAAAATTGTCAACAGGACAACAGTAACAACAATAACCAAGGGTCAAAATAACCATACATTCAACAATAACAATAAGCATACAGTAGAGGACATGTGCAGGTTGATTGGTCTGTCAGACACTGTCCCTCAACTTATGGCAGGCAGCAATGTAGTGTGCTGCCAACCCACAGCTCTCTGCGTCCTCCCCCAACAGGACGGGGGACCTCATCAGAGAGGTCTTTGAAACCTTTAATAAGCGTTTCAAATTTGGGAAAATGACACTCTCTAATTGTTTTATATTTCTCACATTTTGTCAGGAAATGCCGCTCCGTCTCAGGTTCTGCTGTTGTGCAGTGGCTGCACAGCCTTTCCTCTACAGGGAGCCAGGTTTTCCTGTGTCTACCCTTCTCAATGGCAAGGCTGCGCTCACTGAGCCTGTACTTTGTCAAGGTTTTTCTAAGGTTTTGATCAGTAACCATGGTCAAATATTTAGCCACGGTGTACTGTTGATTTAGGGCCAGATAGCATTGCATTTTGCTTTGTGTTTGTGCGTATGTTTCACAATAAGCAATGTAGTTTTGTTTTGACTGTGTTGTAATTTGGTTTATTCTGATTGATTGGATGTTCTGGTCCTGGTCTCTCTCTCTCTGACCTCTCTATCTCTCTCTCTGACCTCTCTATCTCTCTCTCTGACCTCTCTATCTCTCTCTCTGACCTCTCTATCTCTCTCTGACCTCTCTCTCTCTCTCTGACCTCTCTCTCTCTCTGACCTCTCTCTCTCTCTCTCTCTCTGACCTCTATCTCTCTCTCTGACCTCTCTCTCTCTCTCCCTCTCTGACCTCTCTCTCTCTCTCCCTCTCTGACCTCTCTCTCTCTCTCCCTCTCTGACCTCTCTCTCTCTCTCCCTCTCTGACCTCTCTCTCTCTCTCCCTCTCTGACCTCTCTCTCTCTCTCTCCCTCTCTGACCTCTCTCTCTCTCTCTCCCTCTCAGACCTCTCTCTCTCTCTCTCCCTCTCAGACCTCTCTCTCTCTCTCTCCCTCTCAGACCTCTCTCTCCCTCTCCCTCTCAGACCTCTCTCTCTCTCTCCCTCTCAGACCTCTCTCTCTCTCTCCCTCTCAGACCTCTCTCTCTCTCTCCCTCTCAGACCTCTCTCTCTCTCCCTCTCAACCTCTCTCTCTCCCTCTCAGACCTCTCTCTCTCCCTCTCAGACCTCTCTCTCTCTCTCTCTCTCTCTCTCTCTCTCTCTCTCTCTCTCTCTCTCTCTCTCTCTCTCTCTCTCTCTCTCTCTCTCTCTCTCTCTCTCTCTCTCTCTCTCTCTCTCTCTCTCTCTCTCTCTCTCTCTCTCTCTCTCTCTCTCTCTCTCTCTCTCTCTCTCTCTCTCTCTCTCTGTGCATGCTGGGAGTTTTTTGGAGTTTGAGTGTTTGGTGTGGAGGGCTCTGTCCTAACTAACTTTCTCGATTATTTTCTTGGTCTTTTCTTTACATGTTATTTTCTATGGTGGAGGGTTAATGCAATATTTGTTTTAGCGGTGGTGTGCGCGATGGCTTCTCAGCCTAGCGCGGAGGAGACGCTGTCTTTACGGCATGGATTCAGGTGTGTTCCTGAGAATGGAGTTAAGGTGGAGGAGGTTCTGCTCGCGGTCGGTGAACAGGTAGGAGCTGAATTTATACATTCTGCTTCTAGAATGAACAAAGCTGTGGTGGTGTTCATGAAAAGAGAAAATTTGGTTGGTAGGCTAATTGCTAGCGGAATATTTGTAAGGGATGTGTTGGTGCCAATTTTACCTCTCTCTACCCCTTCGACAAGAGTAGTTGTTGCAAATTTGCCTCTGTTTATTACGAATGATCAAATCAGGAAAGAGCTGAGTCGTTTTGGTAAGTTTGCTAGCGGTTGTCGCATACTGTTGGCAGGTTTTCCGGCAGATGCCGTTAAGCACGTTGTTTTGTTCCGGAGGCAAGTGTTTATGTTTCTGAACAACAATGAGCAACAGCTAAATGTGCATTTTAAAGTGAGGCATGGGGAGGGGCTCTATGCCGGGTTTGCCAGCACAGACAGTCCACGGTGTTTTGAGTGTGGGGATTTGGGGCATAAAAGCTTTGCGTGCCCACATAAAGGCCGTAGACAAGGTGAGGGTACAAGCGCCAGTGGGGGAAATCGAGGTCAAAGTGCAGGGGGTAATGAGATGCAGCCAGCAGAGGCTGGGCCTAGTCATGCCAGGGATGGTGGGGTAGCTGAGGCTGGGTCTAGTAAGGCTAGAGATGGTGGGGTAGAGGAGGCTGAGTCTAGTCAGGCTAGAGATGGTGGGGCAGCAGAGGCTGGGTTTAGTCAGGCTAGAGATGGTGGGGTAGTGGAGGCTGGGTCTAGTCAGGCTAGAGATGGTGGGGTAGCGGAGGCTGGGTCTAGTCAGGCTAGAGATGGTGGGGTAGCGGAGGCTGGGTCTAGTCAGGCTAGAGATGGTGGGGTAGCGGAGGCTGGGTCTAGTCAGGCTAGAGATGGTGGGGTAGCGGAGGCTGGGTCTAGTCAGGCTAGAGATGGTGGTGTAGCGGAGGCTGGGTCTAGTCAGGCTAGAGATCGGGGGGGTAGCGGAGGCTGGGTCTAGTCAGGCTAGAGATGGGGGGGTAGCGGAGGCTGGGTCTAGTCAGGCTAGAGATGGTGGGGTAGCTGAGGCTGGGTCTAGTCAGGCTAGAGATGGTGGGGTAGCTGAGGCTGGGTCTAGTCAGGCTAGAGATGGTGGGGTAGTGGAGACTGGGTCTAGTCAGGCTAGAGATGGTGGGGTAGCGGAGGCTGGGTCTAGTCAGGCTAGAGATGGTGGGGTAGCCGAGGCTGGGTCTAGTCAGGCTAGAGATGGTGGGGTAGCGGAGGCTGGGTCTAGTCAGGCTAGAGATGGTGGGGTAGTGGAGGCTGGGTCTAGTCAGGCTAGAGATGGTGGGGTAGCGGAGGCTGGGTCTAGTCAGGCTAGAGATGGTGGGGTAGTGGAGGTTGGGTCTAGTCAGGCTAGAGATGGTGGGGTAGCGGAGGCTGAGTCTAGTCTGGCTAGAGATGGTGGGGCAGCAGAGGCTGGGCCTAGTCATGGTATGGATGGTGGTGTAGAGGATGCTAGGTCTAGTCAGGTTATGCTAGTGGATGAGGAGAGTATAGTGGGGAAGTGTAAGAGACTAGGGGGGGAGGAGGGTGTCAAGCGGAAAAGGAAAAAGGGTGTGGTTAAAGGCACCATGGAAACTTTGCCTGTTGCTGTGGGGGATGCCCTGACCAGAGAGGAAAAGCAGGTGTTCAGGGTGGGAGATAGAGATGAGGAGGAAAGTGAGTCTGAGGAAGAGGATGAGGAGTTATTTTTTTCAGACTCCTCTTCAATAGGCCCGGAGCTGGCAGCCAGTCAAGCAGAGGGGTCTAAGTACACGTTGAGAGAACTGACAAGGTTCCTGAATGAGACCAAGGGGAAAAAAGTTAATCTTGAGGCTTTTTTCTCTGATCCAAGAAAGTTCGTACGATCAGTACAACATGCTATGAAAAATTAGGGGCATGGTGTCCTCTCACCCAGGAAACGGTTTAGGTTGAGGAAGTGGGTCACAACAGTGCATAAAGGTTTACCTTCAGACTCTGTTTAGATGTATATTTTCTTTCTGACACTGGGGCTTTTTGAGCTTTGTTATTGGTCTTTTGCTCTGCTTGCTTTTCTCCCACTTCTTATGGAGACTCTTCGGGTAGGCTCGCTCAATATAAATGGCGCCAGAGATGCGGGAAAGAGGAGTGTGTTGGGTGAATATGTAAAACAAAAAAAAGTACAGGTGTTGTTTCTGCAGGAGACGCATAGCGATGTGTTGAATGAAGTCGATTGGGGCTCTGGTGGAAAGGAGCAAGTATGCTGAGCCATGGGACAAATCTTAGTGCAGGAGTGGCAGTCCTTTTTGCACCGGGCCTGTCTGTAAAAATGTCCTCCTCAAAGGAGGTGTGTAGGGGTAGGCTCCTTGTTGTTAAAGCCGAAATTAACAACATGGGTTTTGTCTTTATAAATGTGTATGCAGGGAGAGAAACAGGGAGAGAAAGAGGGGTTCTATTTGGATGTCTTAGACAGGAACTCTCACAGGTAGCGCCTGAGGAGACACTGGTGGTCGGAGGGGACTGGAACTGTACAATGGATTTTATGAAAGACAGAAATGGGGAAGAGCCTCATTCAGTGTCAGTGGGAGTGTTAAGGGACACCATTAATCAGTTCGACCTAGTGGATGTTTGGAGAACTAAACATCCAAACACAAGACAGCATACATGGGTGAAGGTTTTTGGGGCTAGGGTGATTGCAGCCCGACTTGATCGGTTTTACACATCTAGGAATCGGAGCAATAGGCTGTTGGGTGCTACCATTCTCCCGGTGGGGTTTTCGGATCATCACATAACCATGGCTCGGCTGTCTATTTCACCAGGGCCCCGGCAAGCATCTTATTGGAAGTTCAATGTAAAGCTCTTACAAGATGCCACTTCTTGCTCAGGTTTCCAGACCTTTTGGGAAAGATGGGGGCAGCGAAGAGAGGAGTATGAGTCTCTCAGCCAATGGTGGGATGTGGGGAAAGTCCAAATTCGGCTTTTCTGTCAACAGTACACAGCTCTCTCATCCTCGGAGGCTAGGAGAGTATTGGGGAACTAGAGCGTAGTATTAGCGAGATGGAGGTAGAGATGGTGGGGCAAAGCAATGTAGGACTCCAGGCTAATTTAGCTGAATTACGTAGGGACCTGGGCAGTTTTTTCCAGGTTAAAGCAAAGGGAGCACTTGTAAGAGCTAGGTTCTCCATGCTCAAGGAGATGGATGCTCCCAGCTCCTTCTTCTTTGGTTTGGAAAGACAGAGCAGTGAAGCCAAGGGTATGCATTGTCTACGGCTGTCTGATGGGCGGGTGACCTCTGTGGTGGGTGAGATGTGGGAGCGGACTGTGGAGTTTTATACTGAATTGTATAGGGCAGAAGTGTGTGGTCCTTTGTGTGCTGTGCTCAGGTCTTGTTCGCCTGACTCCCTAAGCTCTCTCTGGCACAGAGTGATGAAATGGACATTCCTCTGTTGTCCCATGAACTGGCAGAGGCCCTAACCCAGATGTCCCCCGGTCGTGCACCGGGGGTCGATGGACTTCCAGTGGAGTTTTATAAAAAATTCCGGGGAATAATTGGACAGGACTTCTTTCGCGTGTTGCGTAAATGCGTCGGGGTAGGAGAGTTGCCGATGAGCTGCCGTCGGGCGGCTCTGACTCTCCTGCCCAAAAAAGGGGACTTGTGTGAACTTAAGAACTGGGGGCCTGTGGCACTACTCTGTGCGGACTACAAGATATTTGCCATGGTCCTCTCTAACAGACTGAAGTCCCATTTGGACTCGATAGTACATAAGGACCAAACATATTGTGTACCGGGACGCTCAATCACGGACAATTTGTTCTTAATTAGGGACATGTTGGACTTGTCGAGAGGTTCTAATGTGAACTTTGGACTGGTCTCTTTAGATCAAGAGAAGGCTTTTGATAGAGTGGACCATGAGTATTTGTTTAATGTGATGTTTGGGTTTGGGAAGAGTTTTTTGACATGTGTGAAGCTGTTGTATGCTGGGGCGTCATGTATGGTCAAGGTGGGAGGGGGGCTCAGTAGGCCAGTCTGGGTGAGATGGGGCATTAGACAAGGATGCCCTCTATCTGGGCAGTTATACACATTAGCCATTGAGCCTTTTTTAGGACTGCTACGCAGGAGACTGCAGGGAGTGTGCTGGACAGTCATGGAAATGGTGACCGGAATAGCAGTGTCAGCATATGCAGATGATGTTTCTGTGATAGTCAGGGATGGTCATGATATGCAGGCACTAGAGACCAGTCTGAAGGTGTACGAGGGAGCTTCATCAGCTAAGGTGAACTAGGGCAAGAGCAAAGCTCTGTTATGTGGGGCATGGGGGGATAGGGCTCCTCCTCTGCTTCCAGGGGGTTTGCAGTGGGGTTGTGAAGGGCTTAAAGTGTTGGGGGTGTACCTGGGCTCGGAGAGGTGTGTCAGGAAGAACTGGGAGGGGCTGTCATAGGCAGTGGTGTCAAGACTGGCCAGGTGGAGGTGGCTCCTGTCCCAAGTGTCATATAGAGGGAGGGTGCTGATAATCAACAACCTGGTGGCATCTTCCCTGTGGCATAAACTGGCTGTCCTCAACCCCCCCGCCGGTCTGCTCGCAGACCTGCAACGCAAGCTGGTGGACTTCTTCCGGTCGGGCCATCACTGGCTGAGGGCGGCAGTGTTGTACATGACCGTCCACGAAGGAGGACAGGGCCTGGTGGAACTGGAGAGCAGGATGGCTGCTTTCCGGCTAAAGGCGGTGCAGAGACTGCTGTACCATACTGATGTTGGCTGGAGGGAACCAGCATGCGCGCTGCTGAGGAGAGCTGGCAGATTAGGGTTGGACCGGCAGCTGTTCCTCATGAAGCTGGAGAGGCTGAGTACAGCAGGTCTCTCAGATTTTTACTCTGCAATGCTGAGGGCCTGGCAGCTGCTAAGGCCCACACGAGAAGGGGGTGTGGAGCCTGGGCTGTGGGTGTGGGAGGAGCCTATCTTCCACAACCCAGCCATTCCTTTGAGATCGGTTCAGTCGGCCACCCAGCAGAGGCAACTGATGGCAGGGGGTGTACAAAGGCTGGGTGACCTGAGACTGCTGGGAGAGGAGGGGTGGAAAACCCCGGAAGTCCTGGCACAACAAACAGGAATAACGTCTCTTAGGCTGCTGGAGAGATTCCTGGAGGAGGTCCAGGAGGCACTGTCTGAGCCGGTAAGGGGGATGTTTGAGCAGCCAAAGGGAGAGGGGCCACCAAGTTTTCCGCCACTGCAGGTGACGGCAGAGACTGGAGACTGGCAAGGGGGTCTGGAGGACTTGTTAGATTTTAACACTACGAGCCTGGGGGACTTTGAAGGGGTGGGAGGTAAAGCCCTCTACAACCTCTGCGTTAAGGTTAGGAACATCAGGAGCCTAACAGGAGTGAAGGCACATCAGTGGCAGGGGGTATGTGGGGCAGAGAGTATGGTGGGTTTTAGATGGAGGGGGCTCTACAAACCCCCAGTACCAAAGAGGTCAGGGGTCCTCCAGTGGAGGGTTCTTCATGGAGCCCTGGCCACTAACAGCTGGTTGGTACAGGTTGAACCGGGAGTCGGGCAGGGGTGTCCTTTCTGTGTAATGAAAGAAACTGTGATTCATGTGTTTTCTGTGTGCACCAGGTTAATGCCATTAATGTCTCTGTTGGAATGTCTGTGTGAGAGGTTGGGGTGGTTTTTACTGTTGGGGTGTTCATAGTGGGATACAGGTATTCGAGCAAGGAGAAGGCCAATTGTGTTTTGTTGAATTTTCTGTTTGCTCAGGCAAAGTTAGCTATTTGGCTAACAAGGAGGAACAGGGTCAAAGGTGGGGGGATAACAGACCCTTTATTATTGTTTAATGGGATGGTCTCTGCGTGTCTGAGGGTTGAGTTTGAGTTCTATAAAATGATAAAAAGTGTGGAGATGTTTGAGGAGATATGGTGTGTTGGGGGGCTGTCTGTATAGCTGGGGAAGATGTTTCAGGAGATATGGTGTGTTGGGGGGCTGTCTGTATAGCTGGGGAAGATGTTTCAGGAGATATGGTGTGTTGGGGAGGCTGTCTGTATAGCTGGGGGAGATGTTTCAGGAGATATGGTGTGTTGGGGGGCTGTCTGTATAGCTGGGGGAGATGTTTCAGGAGCTATGGTGTGTTGGGTGGGCTGTCTGTATAGCTGGGAAAGATGTTTCAGGAGATATGGTGTGTTGGGGGGCTGTCTGTATAGCTGGGGAAGATGTTTCAGGAGATATGGTGTGTTGGGGAGGCTGTCTGTATAGCTGGGGAAGATGTTTCAGGAGATATGGTGTGTTGGGGGCTGTCTGTATAGCTGGGGAAGATGTTTCAGGAGATATGGTGTGTTGGGGAGGCTGTCTGTATAGCTGGGGAAGATGTTTCAGGAGATATGGTGTGTTGGGGGGCTGTCTGTATAGCTGGGGAAGATGTTTGAGGAGATATGGTGTGTTGGGGGGCTGTCTGTATAGCTGGGGAAGATGTTTGAGGAGATATGGTGTGTTGGGGGGCTGTTTGTATAGCTGGGGAAGATGTTTGAGGAGATATGGTGTGTTGGGGGGCCGTCTGTATAGCTGGGGGAGATGTTTGAGGAGATATGGTGTGTTGGGGGGCCGTCTGTATAGCTGGGGGAGATGTTTGAGGAGATATGGTGTGTTGGGGGGGCTGTCTGTATAGCTGGGGAAGATGTTTGAGGAGATATGGTGTGTTGGGGGGCTGTCTGTATAGCTGGGGAAGATGTTTGAGGAGATATGGTGTGTTGGGGGGGCTGTCTGTATAGCTGGGGAAGATGTTTCAGGAGATATGGTGTGTTGGGGGGCTGTTTGTATAGCTGGGGAAGATGTTTCAGGAGATATGGTGTGTTGGGGAGGCTGTCTGTATAGCTGGGGAAGATGTTTCAGGAGATATGGTGTGTTGGGGGGGCTGTTTGTATAGCTGGGGAAGATGTTTGAGGAGATATGGTGTGTTGGGGGGCTGTCTGTATAGCTGGGGAAGATGTTTCAGGAGATATGGTGTGTTGGGGGGCCGTCTGTATAGCTGGGGGAGATGTTTGAGGAGATATGGTGTGTTGGGGGGCTGTCTGTATAGCTGGGGAAGATGTTTCAGGAGATATGGTGTGTTGGGGGGCTGTCTGTATAGCTGGGGAAGATGTTTCAGGAGATATGGTGTGTTGGGGGGCTGTCTGTATAGCTGGGGGAGATGTTTCAGGAGATATGGTGTGTTGGGGGGCCGTCTGTACAGCTAGGGGAGATGTTTCAGGAGATATGGTGTGTTGGGGGGCTGTCTGTATAGCTGGGGAAGATGTTTCAGGAGATATGGTGTGTTGGGGGGGCTGTTTGTATAGCTGGGGAAGATGTTTCAGGAGATATGGTGTGTTGGGGGGCTGTTTGTATAGCTGGGAAAGATGTTTCAGGAGATATGGTGTGTTGGGGGGCTGTTTGTATAGCTGGGGAAGATGTGTTGGAGATATGGTGTGTTGGGGGGCTGTTTGTATAGCTGGGGAAGATGT
>NC_059447.1:7265000-7310000 GCF_905237065.1 Salmo salar
AGGGTGGTAGGGGTGGAAGTGGTGGTAGGGGTGGAGGGTGGAGGGTAGTAGGGGTGGAGGGTGGTAGGGGTAGTAGGGGTGGAGGGTGGTAGGGGTGGTAGGGGTGGAGGGTGGTCGTTTGGTAGGGGTGGTAGGGGTGGAGGGTGGTAGGGGTGGAGGGTGGTAGGGGTGGTAGGGGTGGAGGGTGGTAGTTTGGTAGGGGTGGTAGGGGTGGAGAGTGGAGGGTGGTAGTGGTGGAGGGTGGAGGGTGTTAGGGGTGGAGGGTGGTAGGGGTGGTAGGGGTGGAGGGTGGTAGGGGTGGAGGGTGGTAGGGGTGGTAGGGGTGTTAGGGGTGGAGGGTGGTAGGGTGGTAGGGGTGGTAGGGTTGGAGATTGGTAGGGTAGTAGCAGTGGTGGGGGGTAGGGGTGGAGGGTGGTAGGGGTGGAGATTGGTAGGGTAGTAGGAGTGGTAGGGGTCGTAGGGGTGGAGGGTCATAGGGGTGGAGGGTGGTAGGGGTGGAGGGTGGTAGGGGTGGTAGGGGTGGTAGGGGTGGAGGGTAGTAGGGGTGGAGGGTGGTAGGGGTGGTAGGGGTGGAGGGTAGTAGGGGTGGAGGGTGGTAGGGATGGAGGGTGGAAGGGGTGTAGGGTGGTAGGGGTGGTAGGGATGGAGGGTGGATGGGGTGGAGGGTGGAGGGTGGTAGGGGTGGAGGGTGGTAGGGGTGGTAGGGGTGGAGGGTGGTAGGGGTGGTAGGGGTGGAGGGTGGTAGGGGTGGTAGGGGTGGTAGGGGTGGAGGGTGGTAGTGTGGTAGGGGTGGTAGGGGTGGTAGGGTTGGAGATTGGTAGGGTAGTAGGAGTGGTAGGGGGGGTAGGGGTGGAGGGTGGTAGCGGTGGAGATTGGTAGGGTAGTAGGAGTGGTAGGGGTGGTAGGGGTGGAGGGTGGTAGGGGTGGAGGGTGGTAGGGGTGGAGGGTGGACATGTGTATGTACAGTATTTATTTTCACAACCTTTCAAAAGTTTGGGGTCACTTAGAAATGTCCTTGTTTTCCATGAAAACATACATGAAATGAGTTGCAAAATGAAGAGGAAATATAGTGAAGACGTTGACAAGGTTATAAATAATGATTTTTAATTGAAATAATAATTGTGTCCTTCAAACTTTGCTTTTGTCAGAGAATCCTCTATTTGCAACAATTACATCATGCAGACCTTTGGCATTCTAGTTGTCATTTTGTTGAGGTAATCTGAAGAGATAACATAATTGCAAAAGGGTTTTCTAATGACCAATTAGCCTTTTAAAATGATAAACTTGGAATAGCTAACACAATGTGCCATTGGAACACAGGAGTGATGGTTGCTGATAATGGGCCTCTGTAGATATTCCATAAAAAATCTGCCATTTCCAGCAACAATAGTCATTTACAACTTTAACAATGTATCACTGTATTTCTGAACAATGTGATGTTATTTTAATGGACACAGAATGTGCTTTTCTTTCAAAACAAGGACATTTCTAAGTGACCCCAAACTTTTGAATGGTAGTGTATATATATTATATATTTGCCCAAAAAATATATGAGGGATTGGAAGTTATGCAGACAATTACATTGATGAAGGAACAATCTAGCTGCAATATTAAAGCTTATCTACCCCCTAAACAACAACAACAACAATAAGAGTAGTAGTTGATCAACATATATGTTGACTATATGATGGATCTCAATGACAACTTTTGCCTTGTAATTAGCTACACACACACACACACACACACACACACACACACACACACACACACACACACACACACACACACACACACACACACACACACACACACACACACACACACACACACACACACACACACACCACACCTATGCTGCAGTGGTATGTGTTGAGTATCAGTGTAGTTTGGCCTCTGTGCTGATTACAGTCATAGCTGGGGGGAAGCAGGCTTTAACATCAGCTAATGGAGGGAATTTAATAAGGCGCCTTGCTAGTGTGAAAACATATTCAATCTCTCTCTCTCTCTCGTCAGTGGGGAAGCTGGGGAAGCACGAGGCATTGGAATTTGCCGCATACATTAAGAAAACCCTGTTCCCTCTATCTCTTTCTCTCCATCTCTTTCTCTCTCCATCTCCCTCTTTGTCCATGTCCCTCTCTCTCCATCTCCCTCTCTCTCATTACCTACTCTCCTCCCTCTCTTCCCTTTCTCTCCCTCTCCCTCTCTCCTCCCGTTCTCTCTCTATCCATCTCTCTCTCTCCTTCTCTCTCCTTCTCTCCATCTCCCTCTCCCCCTCTCTCCTCCCTTTCTCTGTCTCTCTCTCTATCTCGTCTCTCCCTCCCTCTCTCCCTCGCCGTCTACCTCTCCTCCCCATCTCGCTCTTTCTCTCTCTCTGATTGTGTGAGAGAGAGATGAGTAGACCTATAGTCAGACCCATAGGGAACTCTCCTGTGTGTGTTTCAGGCTGTTCTCCAGAGGGTAATTGCTGATGCAGGAGGAAGATAATGCACTTGAGGAATTCACTCAGGAACTCAGGACTCACCAGACAGCAGGATAGGATAGAACAGGACTCAACAGTGTCATGACGTGGCCCTCTTTGGGTATAGCGAGTGCCTTCCCCCGCCCTCCCTCTTACACCCAGGTTCTGTTATCTCAGGTCTTAAATTCCTGGAGGAGACTCTCTCCCTCATGCAGTATAGAGAGAGGGTTCACAGTAGAACAAAGGAACTTCTTCTACCTCACAGAACTTGAGAACTGAACAATGTCCATGTTTTGGAGAATGTGTAAACGGTCGGCGGAGAACCCAGCTCGGACCGGTCCATTTTGTTTAATGTTTGTGACCTAATTGAGAGACAATACAGCCACATTACCATAACTCTGTTTATCCTCTTAGTGACCCCTCGAGACAGGATCCCGTTAACGGGATCGTTTGACAAAATAGCATGTCGCGAAATTCAAAACAGCAAAAATAACATAATTTCAATTTCTCAAACATACGACTATTTTACACCATTTTAAAGATACACTTCTCCTTAATGTAACCACATTGTCCGATTTCAAAAAGGCTTTACAGCGAAAGCAAAACATTACATTATGTTAGGAGAGTACATAGACAAAAATAACCACACAGCCACTTTTCAAGCAAGGAGATATGTCACAAAAACCCAAAACACAGCTAAATGAAGCACTAACCTTTGACGATCTTCATCAGATGACACTCCTAGGACATCATGTTACACAGTACATGTATGTTTTGTTCGATAAAGTTCATATTTATATCCAAAAACAGCATTTTACATTGGCGCGTGATGTTCAGAAAATGTTTAGCCTCCAAAACTTCCGGTGAATAAGCACAATGAGCACACATATTACAGCAATATTCATCATAAACGTTGACAAAATACAGAACAATTATTTTAAGAATTATAGATACAGTACTCCTTTATGCAACCGCTGTGTCAGATTTTAAAATAGCTTCACGGAGAAAGCACATTTTTCAATATTCTGAGTACATAGCTCGCCATCAAAGCAAGCTATACAGACACCCGCCAAGTTCTGGGGTCACCTAAATTCAGAATTAGTATTATAAATATTCTCTTACCTTTGCTGATCTTCGTCAGAATGCACTCCCAGGACTGCTACTTCCACAAGAAATGTTGTTTTTGTTCGAAATAATCCATATTTATGTCCAAATACCTCCGTTTTGTTTGTGCGTTCAGGTCACTATCCAAAGGCATAATGCGCAAGCGCAATTCGAGACACAAAAAGTCAAAATGTTCCATTACCGTTCTTAGAAGCATGTCAAACGTTGTTTACGATCAATCTTTATGGTATTTTTAATGTAAAAATGCGATAATATTCCAACCGGACAATAGCGTATTCATTCCAGAAGAAAAATAAGGAAAGGCACACTCGTGGGATCGCGCATTACCAATCCCTTTGTCCCCAGGCATTCCACTCATTGACTGAGCTACTATTCTCTGCCCGGTTACAGGACAATGATGAAAAAACTTCCTGAAGGCTTTAGACAGCCAATGGAAGCCTTAGGAAGTGCAACGTGACCTCACAGACACTGTAGTTTCGATAGGCATTCAAAAGAAGAACTACAATTCTCAGATCTCCCACTTCCTGGTTGAATTTTTCTCAGGTTTTTGCCTGCCATATGAGTTCTGTTATACTCACAGACACCATTCAAACAGTTTTAGAAACTTCAGAGTGTTTTCTATCCAAATCTACTAATAATATGCATATTCTAGTTTCTGGGCAAGAGTAGTAACCAGTTTAATTTGGGTACATTTTTCATCTGGCCATGAAAATACTGCCCCCATCCCTAAGAGGTTTTAAACAAGGGTCTCCGTTATGATATTTGCATCTAATTATTTTATAAAATGAATGAGTAAAGATGAAACTATTTGTGAAGTTATGTAATGTGATTTTAAACTGTTTAATGAAAGAGAATCCAATTCCCTTTAAAGTTAACTAAGTCATTGGCCCGCCCCATGAGCACAGACATTGATCTGGCGTCATGGGACAGCCTCTTCTGCTGTTCCGAATAAAACCCCACCTAGAGAAATTCCCTTCAGACCATGCCTACCTCGGTCACAGAGGGAGCTAAGGTTTGAGTAGAGACCACAAGAATCTCAGTATAAGCTAAGGTTGTAATGGTTGTTGAAACTCTGAGACTATCGATACCGACAGAATAAGAGCAAATCTTTGATATGAATTACTAGTCGCCAGCTAGAATTTATGTTGACTGAATGCGAAGACCGACATCCGCCGAAACATCTATTCTATAGGAACATTTCTGAAGGGGACTCTGAAGTATCCATTCTAACATCAAACGACTTCATCGTAGAGAGAGATGTACAGATGAACTTTCCAACAGAAAGACGGAAGATTCCAACAGAGATCATGACAACACACTGAGCGTAAATATATATATGGATTTCAATGAGTGAGCGTTCATGTGCAAAGGATTAGCATTTCAATAATTATAATTATCAACTGTGTAGTGTTTGTCTTTTGCGCTCTTCTCAGTCCCTTTGTCTACCAAGCTGCCATACCGGTTTAGCCCACTAGGGCACATCCCCTATCATTTCCTTGTAACCATATCTACTGTTTGTTTGTTATGCATTTCTGTGAATATTTAGTTAGTTAATAAATAAATGATTAAGACAATTGATGTATGGATGATTCATAGTGAAGACTGGGTTCGTGCAGATAACCAACAATTTACGATGTTTGGAATGAGACTAACATGAGGTAAAGAATAATTCATGAATTAGATGACTAGCTGATCAGATAGTAAAATATCTGAAAAGTTATATTTGGAAAATTATAACTTTGTAATCTGAAGATTTTTCTTGGTGCCCCAACTTCCTAGTTAATTACAATTACATGATTAGTTTAATCACGTAATAACAATTACAGAGAATTGACTTGATAAAATAACAGTCTTCACTTTGATGATGCCAAAGACACGACAACAGACAGCAGGCTAGACTAGAACAGGACTCCCCAGACAGCAGGATAGGATAGAAAGGACTCACCAGACAGCAGGATAGGATAGAACAGGACTCACCAGACAGCAGGATAGACTAGAACAGGACTCACCAGACAGCAGGATAGACTAGAACAGGACTCACCAGACAGAAGGATAGACTAGAACAGGACTCACCAGACAGCAGGATAGGATAGAACAGGACTCACCAGACAGCAGGATAGGATAGAACAGGACTCACCAGACAGCAGGATAGGATAGAACAGGACTCACCAGACAGCAGGATAGGATAGAACAGGACTCACCAGACAGCAGGATAGGATAGAACAGGACTCACCAGACAGCAGGATAGACTAGAACAGGACTCACCAGACAGCAGGATAGGATAGAAAGGGACTCACCAGACAGCAGGATAGGATAGAACAGGACTCACCAGACAGCAGGATAGACTAGAACAGGACTCACCAGACAGCAGGATAGACTAGAACAGGACTCACCAGACAGCAGGATAGGATAGAACAGGACTCACCAGACAGCAGGATAGACTAGAACAGGACTCACCAGACAGCAGGATAGGATAGAACAGGACTCACCAGACAGCAGGATAGACTAGAACAGGACTCACCAGACAGCAGGATAGGATAGAACAGGACTCACCAGACAGCAGGATAGACTAGAACAGGACTCACCAGACAGCAGGATAGGATAGAACAGGACTCACGAGACAGCAGGATAGACTAGAACAGGACTCACCAGACAGCAGGATAGACTAGAACAGGACTCACCAGACAGCAGGATAGGATGGAACAGGACTCACCAGACAGCAGGATGGATAGAACAGGACTCACCAGACAGCAGGATAGGATAGAACAGGACTCACCAGACAGCAGGATAGACTAGAACAGGACTCACCAGACAGCAGGATAGACTAGAACAGGACTCACCAGACAGCAGGATAGGATAGAACAGGACTCACCAGACAGCAGGATAGGATAGAACAGGACTCACCAGACAGCAGGATAGGATAGAACAGGACTCACCAGACAGCAGGATAGACTAGAACAGGACTCACCAGACAGCAGGATAGACTAGAACAGGACTCACCAGACAGCAGGATAGGATAGAACAGGACTCTCCAGACAGCAGGATAGGATAGAACAGGACTCACCAGACAGCAGGATAGGATAGAACAGGACTCACCAGACAGCAGGTTAGACTAGAACAGGACTCACCAGACAGCAGGATAGGATAGAACAGGACTCACCAGACAGCAGGATAGACTAGAACAGGACTCACCAGACAGCAGGATAGGATAGAACAGGACTCACCAGACAGAAGGATAGGATAGAACAGGACTCACCAGACAGCAGGATAGACTAGAACAGGACTCACCAGACAGCAGGATAGACTAGAACAGGACTCACCAGACAGCAGGATAGGATAGAACAGGACTCACCAGACAGCAGGATAGACTAGAACAGGACTCACCAGACAGCAGGATAGACTAGAACAGGACTCACCAGACAGCAGGATAGACTAGAACAGGACTCACCAGACAGCAGGATAGACTAGAACAGGACTCACCAGACAGCAGGATAGGATAGAACAGGACTCACCAGACAGCAGGATAGGATAGAACAGGACTCACCAGACAGCAGGATAGACTAGAACAGGACTCACCAGACAGCAGGATAGGATAGAACAGGACTCACCAGACAGCAGGATAGGATAGAACAGGACTCACCAGACAGCAGGATAGGATAGAACAGGACTCACCAGACAGCAGGATAGGATAGAACAGGACTCACCAGACAGCAGGATAGGATAGAACAGGACTTACCAGAGAGCAGGATAGGATAGAACAGGACTCACCAGACAGCAGGATAGACTAGAACAGGACTCACCAGACAGCAGGATAGGATAGAACAGGACTCACCAGACAGCAGGATAGACTAGAACAGGACTCACCAGACAGCAGGATAGGATAGAACAGGACTCACCAGACAGCAGGATAGGATAGAACAGGACTCACCAGACAGCAGGATAGGATAGAACAGGACTCACAAGACAGCAGGATAGACTAGAACAGGACTCACCAGACAGCAGGATAGGATAGAACAGGACTCACCAGACAGCAGGATAGACTAGAACAGGACTCACCAGACAGCAGGATAGACTAGAACAGGACTCACCAGACAGCAGGATAGGATAGAACAGGACTCACCAGACAGCAGGATAGGATAGAACAGGACTCACCAGACAGCAGGATAGACTAGAACAGGACTCACCAGACAGCAGGATAGACTAGAACAGGACTCACCAGACAGCAGGATAGGATAGAACAGGACTCACCAGACAGCAGGATAGGATAGAACAGGACTCACCAGACAGCAGGATAGGATAGAACAGGACTCACCAGACAGCAGGATTGACTAGAACAGGACTCACCAGACAGCAGGATAGGATAGAACAGGACTCACCAGACAGCAGGATAGGGTAGAACAGGACTCACCAGACAGCAGGATAGGATCGAACAGGACTCACCAGACAGCAGGATAGGATAGAACAGGACTCACCAGACAGCAGGATAGGATAGAACAGGACTCACCAGACAGCAGGATAGGATAGATCAGTACTCACCAGACAGCAGGATAGGATAGAACAGGACTCACCAGACAGCAGGATAGGATAGAACAGGACTCACCAGACAGCAGGATAGACTAGAACAGGACTCACCAGACAGCAGGATAGGATAGAACAGGACTCACCAGACAGCAGGATAGACTAGAACAGGACTCACCAGACAGCAGGATAGGATAGAACAGGACTCACCAGACAGCAGGATAGACTAGAACAGGACTCACCAGACAGCAGGATAGACTAGAACAGGACTCACCAGACAGCAGGATAGGATAGAACAGGACTCACCAGACAGCAGGATAGGATAGAACAGGACTCACCAGACAGCAGGATAGGATAGAACAGGACTCACCAGACAGCAGGATAGACTAGAACAGGACTCACCAGACAGCAGGATAGGATAGAACAGGACTCACCAGACAGCAGGATAGGATAGAACAGGACTCACCAGAAAGCAGGATAGACTAGAACAGGACTCACCAGACAGCAGGATAGACTAGAACAGGACTCACCAGACAGCAGGATAGGATAGAACAGGACTCACCAGACAGCAGGATAGGAAAGAACAGGACTCACCAGACAGCAGGATAGGATAAAACAGGACTCACCAGACAGCAGGATAGGATAGAACAGGACTCACCAGACAGCAGGATAGGATAGAACAGGACTCACCAGACAGCAGGATAGACTAGAACAGGACTCACCAGACAGCAGGATAGGATAGAACAGGACTCACCAGACAGCAGGATAGACTAGAACAGGACTCACCAGACAGCAGGATAGGATAGAACAGGACTCACCAGACAGCAGGATCGACTAGAACAGGACTCACCAGACAGCAGGATAGGATAGAACAGGACTCACCAGACAGCAGGATAGACTAGAACAGGACTCACCAGACAGCAGGATAGGATAGAACAGGACTCACCAGACAGCAGGATAGACTAGAACAGGACTCACCAGACAGCAGGATAGGATAGAACAGGACTCACCAGACAGCAGGATAGGATAGAACAGGACTCACCAGACAGCAGGATAGACTAGAACAGGACTCACCAGACAGCAGGATAGACTAGAACAGGACTCACCAGACAGCAGGATAGGATAGAACAGGACTCACCAGACAGCAGGATAGGATAGAACAGGACTCACCAGACAGCAGGATAGGATAGAACAGGACTCACCAGACAGCAGGATAGGATAGAACAGGACTCACCAGACAGCAGGATAGGAAAGAACAGGACTCACCAGACAGCAGGATAGGATAAAACAGGACTCACCAGACAGCAGGATAGGATAGAACAGGACTCACCAGACAGCAGGATAGACTAGAACAGGACTCAGCAGACAGCAGGATAGGATAGAACAGGACTCACCAGACAGCAGGATAGGATAGAACAGGACTCACCAGACAGCAGGATAGACTAGAAAAGGACTCACCAGACAGCAGGATAGACTAGAACAGGACTCACCAGACAGCAGGATAGGATAGAACAGGACTCACCAGACAGCAGGATAGACTAGAACAGGACTCACCAGACAGCAGGATAGGATAGAACAGGACTCACCAGACAGCAGGATAGGATAGAACAGGACTCACCAGACAGCAGGATTGGACTAGAACAGGACTCACCAGACAGCAGGATAGACTAGAACAGGACTCACCAGACAGCAGGATAGGATAGAACAGGACTCACCAGACAGCAGGATAGACTAGAACAAGACTCACCAGACAGCAGGATAGGATAGAACAGGACTCACCAGACAGCAGGATAGGATAGAACAGGACTCACCAGACAGCAGGATAGACTAGAACAGGACTCACCAGACAGCAGGATAGACTAGAACAGGACTCACCAGACAGCAGGATAGGATAGAACAGGACTCACCAGACAGCAGGATAGACTAGAACAGGACTCACCAGACAGCAGGATAGGATAGAACAGGACTCACCAGACAGCAGGATAGGATAGAACAGGACTCACCAGACAGCAGGATAGGATAGAACAGGACTCACCAGACAGCAGGATAGACTAGAACAGGACTCACCAGACAGCAGGATAGACTAGAACAGGACTCACCAGACAGCAGGATAGGATAGAACAGGACTCACCAGACAGCAGGATAGGATAGAACAGGACTTACCAGACAGCAGGATAGGATAGAACAGGACTCACCAGACAGCAGGATAGGATAGAACAGGACTCACCAGACAGCAGGATAGACTAGAACAGGACTCACCAGACAGCAGGATAGGATAGAACAGGACTCACCAGACAGCAGGATAGGATAGAACAGGACTCACCAGACAGCAGGATCGGATAGAACAGGACTCACCAGACAGCAGGATAGGATAGAACAGGACTCACCAGACAGCAGGATAGACTAGAACAGGACTCACCAGACAGCAGGATAGACTAGAACAGGACTCACCAGACAGCAGGATAGACTAGAACAGGACTCACCAGACAGCAGGATAGGATAGAACAGGACTCACCAGACAGCAGGATAGGATAGAACAGGACTCACCAGACAGCAGGATAGACTAGAACAGGACTCACCAGACAGCAGGATAGACTAGAACAGGACTCACCAGACAGCAGGATAGACTAGAACAGGACTCACCAGACAGCAGGATAGGATAGAACAGGACTCACCAGACAGCAGGATAGACTAGAACAGGACTCAAAGTGTTTAGAAACACTATATATATATATATATATACAGGTGCAGGAGGACAGAGACACACACACACCACACCTATGCTGCAGTGGTATGTGTTGAGTATCAGTGTAGTTTGGACTCTGTGCTGATTACAGTCATAGCTGGGGGGAAGCAGGCTTTAACATCAGCTAATGGAGGGAATTTAATAAGGCGCCTTGCTAGTGTGAAAACATATTCAATCTCTCTCTCTCTCTCTGCCCCCAAGTATTCTCACAAATAAAAAAGACGTGATCATGTCTCAATATAGTCAAGTTATAAAATCACTGTTATTTTCAAATACAATATTTTGGGGCTTAGTTGTGGTCCATTTGCAGTGTACCAGTTATCATAGTTATGTTCCAGCCCCCCGACCAGCCCATTTAGTCTGACAGAAATTGGCCTGCGGCTGAATCTAGTTGCCTAACGCTGACTAGAGCATACTTCAGACAGAAACACACACACACACACACACACACACACACACACACACACACACACACACACACACACACACACACACACACACACACACACACACAGACACAGACACAAACACAAACACAAACACATACACATACACACAGACACACACACATATGCTCTGGACACGCACACGCTCAAGACACATACACACACACACTCTCGCACACGCACACACGATTACACAGATGCACATGATTTAGCGGTTTTTGTAACAATACTTTCTTTGTGTGTCTGTGTGTGTGTCTGTGTGTATATGTTTGTGTGTGTCTGTGTGTGTATATGTGTGTCTCGGTGTCTGTGTGTGTGTGTGTGTGTGTGTGTGTGTGTGTGTGTGTGTGTGTGTGTGTGTGTGTGTGTGTGTGTGTGTGTGTGTGTGTGTGTGTGTGTGTCTGTGTGTCTGTGTGTGTGTGTCTGTGTGTGTGTGTTTCTGTGTGTGTGTGTCTATGTGTGTGTCTATGTGTGTGTCTGTGTGTGGGTCTGTGTGTGTGTGGGGGTCTGTGTGTGTGTGGGGGTCTGTGTGTGTGTGGGGGTCTGTGTGTGTGTGGGGGTCTGTGTGTGTGTGTGTGTGTGTGTGAGAGAGAGATGGTAGAACTGCTAACGTCAGCAGGTTTCAGCTGAGAGCCTCTCAAATCAAACAACCAGAATAATGTGGATAAAAACGCTGAGGGGGCAGCAACACAAAACACACACACACAATTGATTGCATGTCAACACGTGCCGAACTAGCTCTCACTAACTCACTCAAACGTTCAATTTCAAGGCAACAAGGCAGTTAACCCACTGTTCCTAGGCTGTCAACAAGGCAGTTAACCCACTGTTCCTAGGCTGTCAACAAGGCAGTTAACCCACTGTTCCTAGGCTGTCAACAAGGCAGTTAACCCACTGTTCCTAGGCTGTCAACAAGGCAGTTAACCCACTGGTCCTAGGCTGTCAACAAGGCAGTTAACCCACTGTTCCTAGGCTGTCAACAAGGCAGTTAACCCACTGTTCCTAGGCTGTCAACAAGGCAGTTAACCCACTGGTCCTAGGCTGTCAACAAGGCAGTTAACCCACTGGTCCTAGGCTGTCAACAAGGCAGTTAACCCACTGTTCCTAGGCTGTTAAATAAAATAAGAATTTGTTCTTAACTGACTTGTCTGGTTAAATAAAGAAATATGCTCTGATTCCAATGGTTGCAGGTTCAAATCTAGTGGCAGATGCTTACAGCCCATCCACCATCCCTGTCCACAAGACCCTAGTAAATCCAAAACGTACTTTAAGGTAACAGCGTTCAATGTTGCCCCTAGTGGCCTGTTTCCACGTCATCTCTCGACTTCCTCAGACATGGATGGTAACAGTCTGGTGTGAACAATGTGGGGACATCTGTTTTTCCATTTATATTTTGAGCTTGGACGTTAGCACGGTAGCATGTGGGGCGCACCAATTGGTGTCACCTCATTAGTCAATCTGTAATACACCTGTGCTGGTTGGTCATCTCGTTAGTGGGAAGGGGTTTCACCTGGGCTAATTAGGTTGTGGGAACAGTGTGGATACATTGAGAAGTTCCCAGAACATTTAATTAGGTTGTGGGAACAGTGTGTATACATTGAGAGGTTCCCAGAACATTTAATTATGTTGTGGGAACAGTGTGGATACAGTCAGAGATAGGTTCCCAGAACATTTAATTAGGTTGTGGGAACAGTGTGTATACATTGAGAGGTTCCCAGAACATTTAATTAGGTTGTGGGACCAGTGTGGATACAGTCAGTGATAGGTTCCCAGAACATTTAATTAGGTTGTGGGAACAGTGTGGATACAGTCAGAGATACGTTCCCAGAACACAACATATGCTCAGTTGTGCTGACGTTCATACAATGTTTCAGTTAGGTTGTACAGGATATTCTTTTAATATTGCAAAAATATTATTGTGCTATTCATGAAGGTTGCTTAGAACATTCTTACAATGTTCCACAGTCTTCCACAATTTCCAAATAAGTCTGTTTTTATGACATGCATAGCGTATTTGTTTTAGGTTCAATATAATATTCCATCGATGTTCACGCAATATACATTTTACATTGTCCTCAGAACCTTTCAGGAACGTTTAAAAATTTTTATATTTAAGTTTGAACTAATATTACCACAACATTCTCAGCATGCAAGTTAAAGCAGATTGGAAAACATCCCTGTTATGTTTCTCTTTAGATTGAATGGTAATTCTCATCTGAGGACTGTATTGTAGATTGAATGGTAATTCTCATCTGAGGACTGTATTGTAGATTGAATGGTAATTCTCATCTGAGGACTGTATTGCAGATTGAATGGTAATTCTCATCTGAGGACTGTATTGTAGATTGAATGGTAATTCTCATTTGAGGACTGTATTGTAGATTGAATGGTAATTCTCATTTGAGGACTGTATTGTAGATTGAATGGTCATTCTAATTTAAGAACAGGGGAGGTACGGGTTAGGAGAGGGGAACAGGGGAGGTACGGGTTAGAAGATGGGAGGTACGGGCTAGGAGAGAAGAGCAAGGGAGGTACGGGATAGAAGAGGGGAGCAGGGAGGTACGGGTTAGAAGATGGGAGGTACGGGCTAGGAGTGGGGAGCAGGGGAGATACGGGTTAGGAGAGGGGAGCAGGGAGGTACAGAATAGGAGAGTGGAACAGGGAGGTGGTACAGGTTAGGAGAGGAAAGCAGAGAGGTATGCATTACGAGAGGTGAGGGGAACATGGGAGGTACGGGTTAGGAGAGTGGAACAGGGAGGTACGGGTTAGAAGATGGGAGGTACGGGCTAGGAGAGGGGAGCAGGGGAGATACGGGTTAGGAGAGGGGAGCAGGGGAGATACGGGTTAGGAGAGGGGAGCAGGGAGGTACGGAATAGGAGAGTGGAGGGGAGCAGGGAGGTACGGGTTAGGAGATGTGAGGTACGGGCTAGGAGATGGGAGGTACGTGCTAGGAGATGGGAGGTTCGGGCTAGGAGAGGGGGGTACGGGCTAGGAGAGGGGGGGCACGGGCTAGGAGAGGGGGGTACGGGCTAGGAGAGGGGAAGTACAGGCTAGCAGAGGAGAGGTACGGGTAAGGAGAGAAGAGCAGGACAGGTACGGGCTAGGAGATGGGGGTACGGGCTAGGAGAGAGGGGGGCACGGGCTAGGAGAGGGGGGGCACGGGCTAGGAGAGGGGGGTACGGGCTAGGAGAGGGGAGGTACAGGCTAGCAGAGGAGAGGTATGGGTAAGGAGAGAAGAGCAGGACAGGTACGGGCTAGGAGATGGGGGTACGGGCTAGGAGAGGTGCGGTTCGGGCTAGGAGAGGGGCGGTACAGGCTAGGAGAGGGGCGGTACAGGCTAGGAGAGGGGAGGTACAGGCTAGCAGAGGAGAGGTACGGGTAAGGAGAGAAAAGCAGGACAGGTACGGGCTAGGAGATGGGAGGTTCGGGCTAGGAGATGGGGGGTACGGGCTAGGAGAGGGGGGACGGGTAGGAGAGGGGGGGTACGGGCTAGGAGAGGGGGGGTACGGGCTAGGAGATGGGAGGTTTGGGCTAGGAGATGGGAGGTTCGGGCTAGGAGATGGGAGGTACAGGCTAGGAGAGGGGAGCAGAACAGGTACGGATTAGGAGAGGGGAGCAGGACAGGTACGGGTCAGGAGAGGGGGAAGAGGAGGAGGAGGACAAGTAGGGGAGTGTGAGGAGGAGAAGAAGTACCTTGAGGATAGGGGGAAGACAGTGTGAGGAGGAGAAGAAGTACCTTGAGGATAGGGTGAAGACAGTGTGAGGAGAAGTAGAAGTACCTTGAGGATAGGGGGAAGACAGTGTGAGGAGGAGAATAAGTACCTTGAGGATAGGGGGAAGACAGTGTGAGGAGGAGAAGAAGTACCTTGAGGATAGGGGGAAGACAGTGTGAGGAGAAGAAGAAGTACCTTGAGGATAGGGGGAAGACAGTGTGAGGAGAAGTAGAAGTACCTTGAGGATAGGGGGAAGACAGTGTGAGGAGGAGAAGTACCTTGAGGATTGGGGGAAGACAGTGTGAGGAGGAGAAGTACCTTGAGGATAGGGGGAAGACAGTGTGAGGAGGAGAAGTACCTTGAGGATAGGGGGAAGACAGTGTGAGGAGGAGGACAGGGAGGAGAGTGTGTAGATTACCATTCTAGAAATTTCTCTTCACACCAGCCTGCATGGTGTCTAGGCTTTAGATGCAGTCTAGTATTCATTAAGCAGACTGGTGTGTCTATGGGTGTGTGTCGTTTATCTAGTGTTTTAGCGGCGCCTTTTAGTCAGACCATTAGGTCAGAATGACTGTTAGTTATAGTAGAAGGGTAGAAACACACACACACAATGACCTTTCAGATCAATAGTTCAATTAACACTAACAACGAGAGAGAGAGAGAGAGAGAGATGTTTCTACTGCTGTGAAATCCTCATTCTACCTGAAAATGACTTTCTATCCGTCACAAACATTTTTCTGTTTTGTTCTGTTCTGTATGTGTTTATCATAGTGTTTTGTCATGTTCAGATCCATGCTCTATCAGGAGGACAAAGAATATGGGACAACAAGCCATGTATGAATGCTAGATAAATAGCACACGTGACAAGAATGTTATAGAATGGTGACGTTTACCTTGACGCTTTACTTCAGTGTTACTTGTGTAGATTATAGTCTTTAAAGGTGACAGACTCAGTAGAGGACAGGAGGTCTAGATTCTAGAACAACCCAGACATTCTTACATTATCATTAAATGATCTACAATAATATTTTGGTCAGAGTACATTTTGTATCTGTGATAGAACACTAAAACAGGCATAATCTGAAAAGGTTAAAATTATCTAATTTTTGTGCACCATTTATTTCACAGATCTCTGAGATCACCTGCTTGATGTTGTCCTGTTGAGAACACAATCAGAACTCTATTTAAAAGATCTCTGAGATCACCTGCTTGATGTTGTCCTGTTGAGAACACAATCAGAACTCTATTCAACAGATCTCTGAGATCACCTGCTTGATGTTGTCCTGTTGAGAACACAATCAGAACTCTATTTAACAGATCTCTGAGATCACCTGCTTGATGTTGTCCTGTTGAGAACACAATCAGAACTCTATTTAACAGATCTCTGAGATCACCTGCTTGATGTTGTCCTGTTGAGAACACAATCAGATCTCTATTCAAGGTTTGGGATAGATTGAAACAATAAACAGTTAAAATGATTGGGATTGAACACGCAACCTTCTGATCCAGAGTGATACGATTACACCCATCCACCACCTCCGTCCACAACAGTGTTCACTGTTGCCCCAAGTGGTCCGTTTCAAAGGTATTTGCCATAGTCATGGATAGACGCCCAATTTCGAAGTTACTCTTGAGCAATCTGCCATGACAGAAACCAACCCACACCTTCCAGGGAGCTGAGAGGAAAATAGAAAATTGGTTTGGGCACCGGTGATCCACCTCGCCTCCGCAACCCATTCCGCATCAATTCAGCCTAATCTAGTAAAACACACCACACACACACACACACACACACACACACACACACACACACACACACACACACACACACACACACACACACACACACACACACACACACACACAAATGGACACACACACACAACAGCTCAGCGTAATGTACTTCTCCATTTCAGAGGGAAATCAACAAACACTCATTCTATTCAATCCCTTTTCCCTTTAATACTGCAGTGAGAGAGAGAGACAGAGAGAGAGAGAGAGAGAGAGAGAAAGGGGGAGAGAGAAAGGGGGGGAGAGAGAGACAGAGAGAGAGAGAGAGGGGGGAGAGAGTGGGTGAGACAGAAATAGAAAAAGAGAGATAGTAGGCTCGTTCCATGAAAAGACTGCCTTTTGTGTCCCTTTGATATTAGGATGTAGCAGCCTGTCTGAATCAGATCTCAGTCTGAATCTGTAAAGGGAGGATGTAGCAGCCTGTCTGAATCAGGTCTCAGTCTGAATCTGTAAAGGGAGGATGTAGCAGCCTGTCTGAATCAGGTCTCAGTCTGAATCTGTAAAGGGAGGATGTAGCAGCCTGTCTGAATCAGGTCTCAGTCTGAGTCTGTAAAGGGAGGATGTAGCAGCCTGTCTGAATCAGATCTCAGTCTGAATCTGTAAAGGGAGGATGTAGCGGCCTGTCTGAATCAGGTCTCAGTCTGAATCTGTAAAGGGAGGATGTAGCAGCCAGTCTGAATCAGGTCTCAGTCTGAATCTGTAAAGGGAGGATAGAGCAGCCTGTCTGAATCAGATCTCAGTCTGAATCTGTAAAGGGAGGTTGTAATAGCCTGTCTGAATAAGGTCTCAGTATGAATCTGTAAAGGGAGGATGTAGCAGCCTGTCTGAATCAGATCTCAGTCTGAATCTGTAAAGGTAGGATGTAGCAGCCTGTCTGAATCAGGTCTCAGTCTGATGCTGTAAAGGGAGGATGTAACAGCCTGTCTGAATCAGATCTCAGTCTGAATCTGTAAAGGGAGGTTGTAGTAGCCTGTCTGAATAAGGTCTCAGTATGAATCTGTAAAGGGAGGATGTAGCAGCATGTCTGAATCAGATCTCAGTCTGAATCTGTAAAGGGAGGATGTAGCAGCCTGTCTGAATCAGATCTCAGTCTGAATCTGTAAAGGGAGGTTGTAACAGCCTGTCTGAATCAGGTCTCAGTATGATTCTGTAAAGGGAGGATTTAGCAGCCTGTCTGAATCAGGTCTCAGTCTGAATCTGTAAAGGGAGGATGTAGCAGCCTGTCTGAATCAGGTCTCAGTCTGAAGCTGTAAAGGGAGGATGTAGCAGCCTGTCTGAATCAGATCTCAGTCTGATTCTGTAAAGGGAGGTTTTAGCAGCCTGTCTGAATCAGGTCTCAGTCTGAATCTGTAAAGGGAGGATGTAGCAGCCTGTCTGAATCAGATCTCAGTCTGAATCTGTAAAGGTAGGATGTAGCAGCCTGTCTGAATCAGGTCTCAGTCTGATGCTGTAAAGGGAGGATGTAACAGCCTGTCTGAATCAGGTCTCAGTCTGATGCTGTAATGGGAGGATTTAGCAGCCTGTCTGAATCAGGTCTCAGTCTGAATCTGTAAAGGGAGGATGTAGCAGCCTGTCTGAATCAGGTCTCAGTCTGAATCTGTAAAGGGAGGATGTAGCAGCCTGTCTGAATCAGATCTCAGTCTGAATCTGTAAAGGGAGGATGTAGCAGCCTGTCTGAATCAGGTCTCAGTCTGAATCTGTAAAGGGAGGATGTAGCAGCCTGTCTGAATCAGATCTCAGTCTGAATCTGTAAAGGGAGGATGTAGCAGCCTGTCTGAATCAGATCTCAGTCTGAATCTGTAAAGGGAGGATGTAGCAGCCTGTCTGAATCAGATCTCAGTCTGAATCTGTAAAGGGAGGATGTAGCAGCCTGTCTGAATCAGGTCTCAGTCTGAATCTGTAAAGGGAGGATGTAGCAGCCTGTCTGAATCAGGTCTCCGTCTGAATCTGTAAAGGGAGGATGTTGCAGCCTGTCTGAATCAGATCTCAGTCGCCTGAGGTGCAAACATGCTGACTACCCAACAAACATACACACACACACACACACACACACACACACACACACACACACACACACACACACACACACACACACACACACACTGCTTTAAATATTACTAGGACAACAGAGCATCTCAGACTGACTACCGAACACACACACACCCGACGAAAGTACGCGCATGCACACCAAAACACACACACACACATACAATTAGGACAGCAGTGTTTCTAAGGTTAAGTGCCTAAAAACTCCCCTCTCATTCATCGTCCTAAATTAATTTGTCCACTCTCCCTCCTCTCCCTCCATCTATCTCTCTCCCTCTACCTCCCTCCTCTCCCTCCCTCTACCTCTCTCCCTCTACCTCCCTCCGCTCCCTCCATCTATCTCTCTCCCTCCTCTATCTCTCTCTCTCCATCTATCACTATCCCTCCTCCCTCCCTCTGTTGCCCTCTATCTATCTCTCTCCCTCTATCTATCTCTCTCCCTCTACCTTCCTCCCTGCTTCCGTCTCCCTCCCTCTCTAGTAATATATCATGAAGGTTAAGATGTCTAATCTTCCTCTCATTCATCAGGTTAGTTTCTCCACCTTTCCTTTCCTCAAACATTTACACACAGACTCACCTCTCCAATCTATCTCTATTCTATCAGTCAGACTCACCTCTCCAATCTATCTCTATTCTATCAGTCAGACTCACCGCTCCAATCTATCTCTGTTCTATCAGTCAGACTCACCTCTCCAATCTATCTCTATTCTATCAGTCAGACTCACCTCTCCAATCTATCTCTGTTCTATCAGTCAGACTCCAATCTATCTCTATTCTATGTCAGACTCACCTCTCCAATCTATCTCTGTTCTATCAGTCAGACTCCAATCTATCTCTATTCTATGTCAGACTCACCTCTCCAATCTATCTCTGTTCTATCAGTCAGACTCACCTCTCCAATCTATCTCTATTCTATCAGTCAGACTCCAATCTATCTCTATTCTATGTCAGACTCACCGCTCCAATCTATCTCTATTCTATGTCAGACTCACCTCTCCAATCTATCTCTGTTCTATCAGTCAGACTCACCGCTCCAATCTATCTCTGTTATATCAGTCAGACTCACCTCTCCAATCAATCTCTGTTCTATCAGTCAGACTCACCTCTCCAATCTATCTCTGTTCTATCAGTCAGACTCACCTCTCCAATCTATCTCTGTTCTCAGTCAGACTCACCTCTCCAATCTATCTCTATTATATCAGTCAGACTCACCTCTCCAATCTATCTCTATTCTATCAGTCACTCACCTCTCCAATCTATCTCTATTCTATCAGTCAGACTCACCGCTCCAATCTATCTCTGTTCTATCAGTCAGACTCACCTCTCCAATCTATCTCTATTCTATCAGTCAGACTCACCTCTCCAATCTATCTCTATTCTATCAGTCAGACTCCAATCTATCTCTATTCTATCAGTCAGACTCACCTCTCCAATGTATCTCTATTCTATCAGTCAGACTCACCGCTCCAATCTATCTCTGTTCTATGTCAGACTCCAATCTATCTCTGTTCTATCAGTCAGACTCACCGCTCCATTCTATCTCTATTCTATCAGTCAGACTCACCTCTCCAATCTATCTCTGTTCTATCAGTCAGACTCACCTCTCCAATCTATCTCTGTTCTCAGTCAGACTCACCTCTCCAATCTATCTCTATTATATCAGTCAGACTCACCTCTCCAATCTATCTCTATTCTATCAGTCAATCACCTCTCCAATCTATCTCTATTCTTTCAGTCAGACTCACCGCTCCAATCTATCTCTATTCTATCAGTCAGACTCACCTCTCCAATCTATCTCTATTCTATCAGTCAGACTCACCTCTCCAATCTATCTCTATTCTATCAGTCAGACTCCAATCTATCTCTATTCTATCAGTCAGACTCACCGCTCCAATCTATCTCTATTCTATCAGTCAGACTCACCGCTCCAATCTATCTCTGTTCTATCAGTCAGACTCCAATCTATCTCTGTTCTATCAGTCAGACTCACCGCTCCAATCTATCTCTGTTCTATCAGTCAGACTCACCTCTCCAATCTATCTCTGTTCTATCAGTCAGACTCCCCAATCTATCTCTATTCTATCAGTCAGACTCACCTCTCCAATCTATCTCTATTCTATGTCAGACTCACCTCTCCAATCTATCTCTATTCTATCAGTCAGACTCACCTCTCCAATCTATCTCTATTCTATCAGTCAGACTCACCTCTCCAATCTATCTCTATTCTATCAGTCAGACTCATAACTCCAATCTATCTCTGTTCTATCAGTCAGACTCACCTCTCCAATCTATCTCTATTCTATCAGTCAGACTCCAATCTATCTCTGTTCTATCAGTCAGACTCACCTCTCCAATCTATCTCTGTTCTATCAGTCAGACTCACCTCTCCAATCTATCTCTATTCTATCAGTCAGACTCACCTCTCCAATCTATCTCTATTCTATCAGTCAGACTCACCTCTCCAATCTATCTCTGTTCTATCAGTCAGACTCCAATCTATCTCTATTCTATGTCAGACTCATCTCTCCAATCTATCTCTATTCTATGTCAGACTCACCTCTCCAATCTATCTCTGTTCTATCAGTCAGACTCACCTCTCCAATCTATCTCTATTCTATCAGTCAGACTCCAATCTATCTCTATTCTATGTCAGACTCACCTCTCCAATCTATCTCTATTCTATGTCAGACTCACCTCTCCAATCTATCTCTGTTCTATCAGTCAGACTCAACTCTCCAATCTATCTCTATTCTATCGGTCAGACTCCAATCTATCTCTATTCTATGTCAGACTCACCGCTCCAATCTATCTCTATTCTATGTCAGACTCACCTCTCCAATCTATCTCTGTTCTATCAGTCAGACTCACCGCTCCAATCTATCTCTGTTATATCAGTCAGACTCACCTCTCCAATCTATCTCTGTTCTATCAGTCAGACTCACCTCTCCAATCTATCTCTATTATATCAGTCAGACTCACCTCTCCAATCTATCTCTATTCTATCAGTCACTCACCTCTCCAATCTATCTCTATTCTATCAGTCAGACTCACCGCTCCAATCTATCTCTGTTCTATCATTCAGACTCACCTCTCCAATCTATCTCTATTCTATCAGTCAGACTCCAATCTATCTCTATTCTATCAGTCAGACTCACCTCTCCAATCTATCTCTATTCTATCAGTCAGACTCACTGCTCCAATCTATCTCTGTTCTATCAGTCAGACTCCAATCTATCTCTGTTCTATCTGTCAGACTCACCGCTCCAATCTATCTTTGTTCTATCAGTCAGACTCACCTCTCCAATCTATCTCTGTTCTATCAGTCAGACTCACCTCTCCAATCTATCTCTATTCTATCAGTCAGACTCACCTCTCCAATCTATCTCTATTCTATCAGTCAGACTCACCTCTCAAATCTATCTCTATTCTATCAGTCAGACTCACCTCTCCAATCTATCTCTGTTCTATCAGTCAGACTCACCTCTCCAATCTATCTCTATTCTATCAGTCAGACTCCAATCTATCTCTGTTCTATCAGTCAGACTCACCGCTCCAATCTATCTCTATTCTATCAGTCAGACTCACCACTCCAATCTATCTCTATTCTATCAGTCAGACTCACCGCTCCAATCTATCTCTATTATATCAGTCAGACTCACCGCTCCAATCTATCTCTATTCTATCAGTCAGACTCACCGCTCCAATCTATCTCTGTTCTATCAGTCAGACTCACCGCTCCAATCTATCTCTATTCTATCAGTCAGACTCACCTCTCCAATCTATCTCTGTTCTATCAGTCAGACTCCAATCTATCTCTATTCTATGTCAGACTCACCTCTCCAATCTATCTCTGTTCTATCAGTCAGACTCCAATCTATCTCTATTCTATGTCAGACTCACCTCTCCAATCTATCTCTATTCTATGTCAGACTCACCTCTCCAATCTATCTCTGTTCTATCAGTCAGACTCACCTCTCCAATCTATCTCTATTCTATCAGTCAGACTCCAATCTATCTCTATTCTATGTCAGACTCACCTCTCCAATCTATCTCTATTCTATGTCAGACTCACCTCTCCAATCTATCTCTGTTCTATCAGTCAGACTCCAATCTATCTCTATTCTATGTCAGACTCACCTCTCCAATCTATCTCTGTTCTATCAGTCAGACTCACCTCTCCAATCTATCTCTGTTCTATCAGTCAGACTCACCGCTCCAATCTATCTCTGTTATATCAATCAGACTCACCTCTCCAATCTATCTCTGTTCTATCAGTCAGACTCACCTCTCCAATCTATCTCTATTCTATCACTCACTCACCTCTCCAATCTATCTCTATTCTATCAGTCAGACTCACCGCTCCAATCTATCGCTGTTCTATCAGTCAGACTCACCTCTCCAATCTATCTCTATTCTATCAGTCAGACTCACCTCTCCAATCTATCTCTATTCTATCAGTCAGACTCCAATCTATCTCTATTCTATCAGTCAGACTCACCTCTCCAATCTATCTCTATTCTATCAGTCAGACTCACCGCTCCAATCTATCTCTGTTCTATCAGTCAGACTCCAATCTATCTCTGTTCTATCAGTCAGACTCACCTCTCCAATCTATCTCTATTCTATCAGTCAGACTCACCTCTCCAATCTATCTCTGTTCTATCAGTCAGACTCACCTCTCCAATCTATCTCTGTTCTATCAGTCAGACTCACCTCTCCAATCTATCTCTATTCTATCAGTCAGACTCCAATCTATCTCTGTTCTATCAGTCAGACTCACCGCTCCAATCTATCTCTATTCTATCAGTCAGACTCACCTTTCCAATCTATCTCTATTCTATCAGTCAGACTCACCGCTCCAATCTATCTCTATTCTATCAGTCAGAATCACCTCTCCAATCTATCTCTGTTCTATCAGTCAGACTCCAATCTATCTCTATTCTATGTCAGACTCACCTCTCCAATCTATCTCTGTTCTATCAGTCAGACTCCAATCTATCTCTATTCTATGTCAGACTCACCTCTCCAATCTATCTCTATTCTATGTCAGACTCACCTCTCCAATCTATCTCTGTTCTATCAGTCAGACTCACCTCTCCAATCTATCTCTGTTCTATCAGTCAGACTCCAATCTATCTCTATTCTATGTCAGACTCACCTCTCCAATCTATCTCTGTTCTATCAGTCAGACTCACCGCTCCAATCTACCTCTGTTATATCAGTCAGACTCACCTCTCCAATCTGTCTCTGTTCTATCAGTCAGACTCACCTCTCCAATCTATCTCTGTTCTATCAGTCAGACTCACCTCTCCAATCTATCTCTATTCTATCAGTCAGACTCACCGCTCCAATCTATCTCTGTTCTATCAGTCAGACTCACCTTCCAATCTATCTCTATTCTATCAGTCAGACTCACCTCTCCAATCTATCTCTGTTCTATCAGTCAGACTCACCTCTCCAATCTATCTCTATTCTATCAGTCAGACTCACCTCTCCAATCTATCTCTGTTCTATCAGTCAGACTCACCTCTCCAATCTATCTCTATTCTATCAGTCAGACTCCAATCTATCTCTATTCTATCAGTCAGACTCACCGCTCCAATCTATCTCTATTCTATCAGTCAGACTCACCTCTCCAATCTATCTCTGTTCTATCAGTCAGACTCACCGCTCCAATCTATCTCTGTTATATCAGTCAGACTCACCTCTCCAATCTATCTCTGTTCTATCAGTCAGACTCACCTCTCCAATCTATCTCTGTTCTATCAGTCAGACTCACCTCTCCAATCTATCTCTGTTCTATCAGTCAGACTCACCTCTCCAATCTATCTCTATTCTATCAGTCAGACTCACCTCTCCAATCTATCTCTGTTCTATCAGTCAGACTCACCTCTCCAATCTATCTCTGTTCTATCAGTCAGACTCACCTCTCCAATCTATCTCTATTCTATCAGTCAGACTCCAATCTATCTCTATTCTATCAGTCAGACTCACCTCTCCAATCTATCTCTGTTCTATCAGTCAGACTCACCGCTCCAATCTATCTCTGTTCTATCAGTCAGACTCCAATCTATCTCTGTTCTATCAGTCAGACTCACCTCTCCAATCTATCTCTGTTCTATCAGTCAGACTCACCTCTCCAATCTATCTCTGTTCTATCAGTCAGACCTCCTCTCCAATCTATCTCTATTCTATCAGTCAGACTCACCTCTCCAATCTATCTCTGTTCTATAGTCAGACTCACCTCTCCAATCTATCTCTGTTCTATCAGTCAGACTCACCTCTCCAATCTATCTCTGTTCTATCAGTCAGACTCACCTCTCCAATCTATCTCTGTTCTATCAGTCAGACTCACCTCTCCAATCTATCTCTATTCTATCAGTCAGACTCACCTCTCCAATCTATCTCTATTCTATCAGTCAGACTCACCCTCCAATCTATCTCTGTTCTATCAGTCAGACTCACCTCTCCAATCTATCTCTATTCTATCAGTCAGACTCACCTCTCCAATCTATCTCTATTCTATCAGTCAGACTCACCCTCCAATCTATCTCTATTCTATCAGTCAGACTCACCTCTCCAATCTATCTCTGTTCTATCAGTCAGACTCACCGCTCCAATCTATCTCTGTTCTATCAGTCAGACTCACCCCAATCTATCTCTGTTCTATCAGTCAGACTCACCTCTCCAATCTATCTCTGTTCTATCAGTCAGACTCACCTCTCCAATCTATCTCTGTTCTATCAGTCAGACTCACCTCTCCAATCTATCTCTATTCTATCAGTCAGACTCACCTCTCCAATCTATCTCTGTTCTATCAGTCAGACTCACCTCTCCAATCTATCTCTATTCTATCAGTCAGACTCACCTCTCCAATCTATCTCTATTCTATCAGTCAGACTCACCTCTCCAATCTATCTCTGTTCTATCAGTCAGACTCACCTCTCCAATCTATCTCTGTTCTATCAGTCAGACTCACCTCTCCAATCTATCTCTATTCTATCAGTCAGACTCACCTCTCCAATCTATCTCTGTTCTATCAGTCAGACTCACCTCTCCAATCTATCTCTATTCTATCAGTCAGACTCACCTCTCCAATCTATCTCTATTCTATCAGTCAGACTCACCTCTCCAATCTATCTCTGTTCTATCAGTCAGACTCACCTCTCCAATCTATCTCTATTCTATCAGTCAGACTCACCTCTCCAATCTATCTCTGTTCTATCAGTCAGACTCACCGCTCCAATCTATCTCTATTCTATCAGTCAGACTCACCTCTCCAATCTATCTCTGTTCTATCAGTCAGACTCCCCAATCTATCTCTATTCTATCAGTCAGACTCACCTCTCCAATCTATCTCTGTTCTATCAGTCAGACTCCAATCTATCTCTATTCTATGTCAGACTCACCTCTCCAATCTATCTCTGTTCTATCAGTCAGACTCACCACTCCAATCTACCTCTGTTCTATCAGTCAGACTCACCTCTCCAATCTATCTCTGTTCTATCAGTCAGACTCACCTCTCCAATCTATCTCTGTTCTATCAGTCAGACTCACCTCTCCAATCTATCTCTGTTCTATCAGTCAGACTCACCGCTCCAATCTACCTCTGTTATATCAGTCAGACTCACCTCTCCAATCTGTCTCTGTTCTATCAGTCAGACTCACCTCTCCAATCTATCTCTGTTCTATCAGTCAGACTCACCTCTCCAATCTATCTCTGTTCTATCAGTCAGACTCACCTCTCCAATCTATCTCTGTTCTATCAGTCAGACTCACCTCTCCAATCTATCTCTGTTCTATCAGTCAGACTCACCTCTCCAATCTATCTCTATTCTATCAGTCAGACTCACCTCTCCAATCTATCTCTATTCTATCAGTCAGACTCACCTCTCCAATCTATCTCTATTCTATCAGTCAGACTCACCACTCCAATCTATCTCTGTTCTATCAGTCAGACTCACCTCTCCAATCTATCTCTATTCTATGTCAGACTCACCTCTCCAATCTATCTCTGTTCTATCAGTCAGACTCACCTCTCCAATCTATCTCTGTTCTATCAGTCAGACTCACCTCCCAATCTATCTCTATTCTATCTGTCAGACTCACCTCTCCAATCTATCTCTATTCTATCAGTCAGACTCACCGCTCCAATCTATCTCTGTTCTATCAGTCAGACTCACCTCTCCAATCTGTCTCTGTTCTATCAGTCAGACTCACGACTCCAATCTATCTCTGTTCTATCAGTCAGACTCACCTCTCCAATCTATCTCTATTCTATCAGTCAGACTCACCTCTCCAATCTATCTCTATTCTATCAGTCAGACTCACCTCTCCAATCTATCTCTATTCTATCAGTCAGACTCACCTCTCCAATCTATCTCTATTCTATCAGTCAGACTCACCTCCCAATCTATCTCTATTCTATCAGTCAGACTCACCTCTCCAATCTATCTCTATTCTATCAGTCAGACTCACCGCTCCAATCTATCTCTATTCTATCAGTCAGACTCCAATCTATCTCTATTCTATCAGTCAGACTCACCGCTCCAATCTATCTCTATTCTATCAGTCAGACTCACCTCTCCAATCTATCTCTGTTCTATCAGTCAGACTCACCTCTCCAATCTATCTCTATTCTATCAGTCAGACTCACCTCTCCAATCTATCTCTGTTCTATCAGTCAGACTCACCTCTCCAATCTATCTCTATTCTATCAGTCAGACTCACCTCTCCAATCTATCTCTATTCTATCAGTCAGACTCACCTCTCCAATCTATCTCTATTCTATCAGTCAGACTCACCCTCCAATCTATCTCTATTCTATCAGTCAGACTCACCTCTCCAATCTATCTCTATTCTATCAGTCAGACTCACCTCTCCAATCTATCTCTGTTCTATCAGTCAGACTCACCTCTCCAATCTATCTCTATTCTATCAGTCAGACTCCAATCTATCTCTGTTCTATCAGTCAGACTCACCTCTCCAATCTATCTCTATTCTATCAGTCAGACTCACCTCTCCAATCTATCTCTATTCTATCAGTCAGACTCACCTCTCCAATCTATCTCTATTCTATCAGTCAGACTCACCGCTCCAATCTATCTCTATTCTATCAGTCAGACTCACCTCTCCAATCTATCTCTGTTCTATCAGTCAGACTCCAATCTCATCTCTATTCTATCAGTCAGACTCACCTCTCCAATCTATCTCTGTTCTATCAGTCAGACTCCCCAATCTATCTCTGTTCTATAGTCAGACTCACCTCTCCAATCTATCTCTATTCTATCAGTCAGACTCACCTCTCCAATCTATCTCTGTTCTATCAGTCAGACTCACCTCTCCAATCTATCTCTGTTCTATCAGTCAGACTCCAATCTATCTCTATTCTATCAGTCAGACTCACCTCTCCAATCTATCTCTGTTCTATCAGTCAGACTCACCTCTCCAATCTATCTCTGTTCTATCAGTCAGACTCACCTCTCCAATCTATCTCTATTCTATCAGTCAGACTCACCTCTCCAATCTATCTCTGTTCTATCAGTCAGACTCACCTCTCCATTTTCTAAGTCAGACTCCAATCTATCTCTATTCTATCAGTCAGACTCACCTCTCCAATCTATCTCTGTTCTATCAGTCAGACTCACCTCTCCAATCTATCTCTGTTCTATCAGTCAGACTCACCTCTCCAATCTATCTCTATTATATCAGTCAGACTCACCTCTCCAATCTATCTCTATTCTATCAGTCAGACTCACCTCTCCAATCTATCTCTGTTCTATCAGTCAGACTCACCCCAATCTCTCTGTTCTATCAGTCAGACTCTCAATCTATCTCTGTTCTATCAGTCAGACTCACCTCTCCAATCTATCTCTGTTCTATCAGTCAGACTCACCTCTCCAATCTATCTCTGTTCTATCAGTCAGACTCCACCCCAATCTATCTCTATTCTATCAGTCAGACTCACCTCTCCAATCTATCTCTGTTATATCAGTCAGACTCACCTCTCCAATCTATCTCTGTTCTATCAGTCAGACTCACCTCTCCAATCTATCTCTGTTCTATCAGTCAGACTCACCTCTCCAATCTATCTCTATTCTATCAGTCAGACTCACCTCTCCAATCTATCTCTGTTCTATCAGTCAGACTCACCTCTCCAATCTATCTCTGTTCTATCAGTCAGACTCACCTCTCCAATCTATCTCTGTTCTATCAGTCAGACTCACCTCTCCAATCTATCTCTATTCTATCAGTCAGACTCACCGCTCCAATCTATCTCTGTTCTATCAGTCAGACTCACCTCTCCAATCTATCTCTGTTCTATCAGTCAGACTCACCTCTCCAATCTATCTCTATTATATCAGTCAGACTCACCTCTCCAATCTATCTCTGTTCTATCAGTCAGACTCACCTCTCCAATCTATCTCTATTCTATCAGTCAGACTCACCCCAATCTATCTCTATTCTATCAGTCAGACTCACCTCTCCAATCTATCTCTATTCTATCAGTCAGACTCACCGCTCCAATCTATCTCTGTTCTATCAGTCAGACTCACCTCTCCAATCTATCTCTGTTCTATCAGTCAGACTCACCTCTCCAATCTATCTCTGTTCTATCAGTCAGACTCACCTCTCCAATCTATCTCTGTTCTATCAGTCAGACTCACCTCTCCAATCTATCTCTGTTCTATCAGTCAGACTCACCTCTCCAATCTATCTCTGTTCTATCAGTCAGACTCACCTCTCCAATCTATCTCTGTTCTATCAGTCAGACTCACCTCTCCAATCTATCTCTATTCTATCAGTCAGACTCACCTCTCCAATCTATCTCTGTTCTATCAGTCAGACTCACCTCTCCAATCTATCTCTATTCTATCAGTCAGACTCACCTCTCCAATCTATCTCTGTTCTATCAGTCAGACTCACCTCTCCAATCTATCTCTGTTCTATCAGTCAGACTCACCTCTCCAATCTATCTCTATTCTATCAGTCAGACTCACCTCTCCAATCTATCTCTGTTCTATCAGTCAGACTCACCGCTCCAATCTATCTCTATTCTATCAGTCAGACTCACCTCTCCAATCTATCTCTATTCTATCAGTCAGACTCCCCTCCAATCTATCTCTATTCTATCAGTCAGACTCACCTCTCCAATCTATCTCTATTCTATCAGTCAGACTCACCTCTCCAATCTATCTCTGTTCTATCAGTCAGACTCACCTCTCCAATCTATCTCTGTTCTATCAGTCAGACTCACCTCTCCAATCTATCTCTATTCTATCAGTCAGACTCACCTCTCCAATCTATCTCTATTCTATCAGTCAGACTCACCTCTCCAATCTATCTCTGTTCTATCAGTCAGACTCACCTCTCCAATCTATCTCTGTTCTATCAGTCAGACTCACCTCTCCAATCTATCTCTGTTCTATCAGTCAGACTCACCTCTCCAATCTATCTCTATTCTATCAGTCAGACTCACCTCTCCAATCTATCTCTGTTCTATCAGTCAGACTCCCAATCTATCTCTATTCTATCAGTCAGACTCACCTCTCCAATCTATCTCTATTCTATCAGTCAGACTCACCTCTCCAATCTATCTCTGTTCTATCAGTCAGACTCACCTCTCCAATCTATCTCTATTCTATCAGTCAGACTCACCTCTCCAATCTATCTCTATTCTATCAGTCAGACTCACCTCTCCAATCTATCTCTATTCTATCAGTCAGACTCACCGCTCCAATCTATCTCTGTTCTATCAGTCAGACTCACCTCTCCAATCTATCTCTGTTCTATCAGTCAGACTCCCTCCAATCTATCTCTATTCTATCAGTCAGACTCACCTCTCCAATCTATCTCTATTCTATCAGTCAGACTCACCGCTCCAATCTATCTCTATTCTATCAGTCAGACTCACCTCTCCAATCTATCTCTGTTCTATCAGTCAGACTCACCTCTCCAATCTATCTCTGTTCTATCAGTCAGACTCACCTCTCCAATCTATCTCTGTTCTATCAGTCAGACTCCAATCTATCTCTATTCTATCAGTCAGACTCACCTCTCCAATCTATCTCTATTCTATCAGTCAGACTCACCTCTCCAATCTATCTCTGTTCTATCAGTCAGACTCACCTCTCCAATCTATCTCTATTCTATCAGTCAGACTCACCTCTCCAATCTATCTCTGTTCTATCAGTCAGACTCACCTCTCCAATCTATCTCTATTCTATCAGTCAGACTCACCTCTCCAATCTATCTCTATTCTATCAGTCAGACTCACCTCTCCAATCTATCTCTGTTCTATCAGTCAGACTCACCTCTCCAATCTATCTCTGTTCTATCAGTCAGACTCACCTCTCCAATCTATCTCTATTCTATCAGTCAGACTCCAATCTATCTCTGTTCTATCAGTCAGACTCACCACTCCAATCTATCTCTGTTCTATCAGTCAGACTCACCTCTCCAATCTATCTCTGTTCTATCAGTCAGTCTCACCTCCAATCTATCTCTATTCTATCAGTCAGACTCACCTCTCCAATCTATCTCTGTTCTATCAGTCAGACTCACCTCTCCAATCTATCTCTGTTCTATCAGTCAGACTCACCTCTCCAATCTATCTCTGTTCTATCAGTCAGACTCACCCTCCAATCTATCTCTATTCTATCAGTCAGACTCACCTCTCCAATCTATCTCTGTTCTATCAGTCAGACTCACCTCTCCAATCTATCTCTGTTCTATCAGTCAGACTCACCTCTCCAATCTATCTCTATTCTATCAGTCAGACTCACCTCTCCAATCTATCTCTGTTCTATCAGTCAGACTCACCTCTCCAATCTATCTCTATTCTATCAGTCAGACTCACCGCTCCAATCTATCTCTGTTCTATCAGTCAGACTCACCTCTCCAATCTATCTCTGTTCTATCAGTCAGACTCACCTCTCCAATCTATCTCTATTCTATCAGTCAGACTCACCCCCAATCTATCTCTATTCTATCAGTCAGACTCACCTCTCCAATCTATCTCTGTTCTATCAGTCAGACTCACCTCTCCAATCTATCTCTATTCTATCAGTCAGACTCACCTCTCCAATCTATCTCTGTTCTATCAGTCAGACTCACCTCTCCAATCTATCTCTGTTCTATCAGTCAGACTCACCTCTCCAATCTATCTCTATTCTATCAGTCAGACTCCAATCTATCTCTATTCTATCAGTCAGACTCACCTCTCCAATCTATCTCTGTTCTATCAGTCAGACTCACCTCTCCAATCTATCTCTGTTCTATCAGTCAGACTCAACTCTCAATCTATCTCTGTTCTATCAGTCAGACTCACCTCTCCAATCTATCTCTGTTCTATCAGTCAGACTCCCAATCTATCTCTATTCTATCAGTCAGACTCACCTCTCCAATCTATCTCTATTCTATCAGTCAGACTCACCTCTCCAATCTATCTCTGTTCTATCAGTCAGACTCACCTCTCCAATCTATCTCTATTCTATCAGTCAGACTCACCTCTCCAATCTATCTCTGTTCTATCAGTCAGACTCACCTCTCCAATCTATCTCTATTCTATCAGTCAGACTCACCTCTCCAATCTATCTCTGTTCTATCAGTCAGACTCACCTCTCCAATCTATCTCTGTTCTATCAGTCAGACTCACCCTCCAATCTATCTCTGTTCTATCAGTCAGACTCACCTCTCCAATCTATCTCTGTTATATCAGTCAGACTCACCTCTCCAATCTATCTCTGTTCTATCAGTCAGACTCACCTCTCCAATCTATCTCTGTTCTATCAGTCAGACTCACCTCTCCAATCTATCTCTATTCTATCAGTCAGACTCACCTCTCCAATCTATCTCTATTCTATCAGTCAGACTCACCTCTCCAATCTATCTCTATTCTATGTCAGACTCACCTCTCCAATCTATCTCTATTCTATCAGTCAGACTCCCCAATCTATCTCTATTCTATCAGTCAGACTCACCTCTCCAATCTATCTCTATTCTATCAGTCAGACTCACCTCTCCAATCTATCTCTGTTCTATCAGTCAGACTCCCCCAATCTATCTCTGTTCTATCAGTCAGACTCACCCTCCAATCTATCTCTGTTCTATCAGTCAGACTCACCTCTCCAATCTATCTCTGTTCTATCAGTCAGACTCACCCTCCAATCTATCTCTATTCTATCAGTCAGACTCACCTCTCCAATCTATCTCTATTCTATCAGTCAGACTCACCTCTCCAATCTATCTCTGTTCTATCAGTCAGACTCACCTCTCCAATCTATCTCTGTTCTATCAGTCAGACTCCAATCTATCTCTATTCTATCAGTCAGACTCACCTCTCCAATCTATCTCTGTTCTATCAGTCAGACTCACCGCTCCAATCTATCTCTGTTCTATCAGTCAGACTCCAATCTATCTCTATTCTATCAGTCAGACTCACCTCTCCAATCTATCTCTGTTCTATCAGTCAGACTCACCTCTCCAATCTATCTCTGTTCTATCAGTCAGACTCCAATCTATCTCTATTCTATGTCAGACTCACCTCTCCAATCTATCTCTATTCTATCAGTCAGACTCACCTCTCCAATCTATCTCTGTTCTATCAGTCAGACTCACCTCTCCAATCTATCTCTGTTCTATCAGTCAGACTCACCTCTCCAATCTATCTCTGTTCTATCAGTCAGACTCACCTCTCCAATCTATCTCTGTTCTATCAGTCAGACTCACCTCTCCAATCTATCTCTATTCTATCAGTCAGACTCACCTCCCAATCTATCTCTGTTCTATCAGTCAGACTCACCTCTCCAATCTATCTCTGTTCTATCAGTCAGACTCACCTCTCCAATCTATCTCTGTTCTATCAGTCAGACTCCAATCTATCTCTATTCTATGTCAGACTCACCTCTCCAATCTATCTCTGTTCTATCAGTCAGACTCACCGCTCCAATCTATCTCTGTTCTATCAGTCAGACTCACCTCTCCAATCTATCTCTGTTCTATCAGTCAGACTCACCTCTCCAATCTATCTCTGTTCTATCAGTCAGACTCACCTCTCCAATCTATCTCTGTTCTATCAGTCAGACTCACCTCTCCAATCTATCTCTATTCTATCAGTCAGACTCACCTCTCCAATCTATCTCTGTTCTATCAGTCAGACTCACCTCTCCAATCTATCTCTGTTCTATCAGTCAGACTCACCTCTCCAATCTATCTCTATTCTATCAGTCAGACTCACCTCTCCAATCTATCTCTATTCTATCAGTCAGACTCACCTCTCCAATCTATCTCTGTTCTATCAGTCAGACTCACCTCTCCAATCTATCTCTGTTCTATCAGTCAGACTCACCTCTCCAATCTATCTCTGTTCTATCAGTCAGACTCACCTCTCCAATCTATCTCTATTCTATCAGTCAGACTCACTCCAATCTATCTCTATTCTATCAGTCAGACTCACCGCTCCAATCTATCTCTGTTCTATCAGTCAGACTCACCTCTCCAATCTATCTCTATTCTATCAGTCAGACTCACCTCTCCAATCTATCTCTGTTCTATCAGTCAGACTCACCTCTCCAATCTATCTCTGTTCTATCAGTCAGACTCACCTCTCCAATCTATCTCTATTCTATCAGTCAGACTCACCTCTCCAATCTATCTCTGTTCTATCAGTCAGACTCACCTCCCAATCTATCTCTGTTCTATCAGTCAGACTCACCTCTCCAATCTATCTCTGTTCTATCAGTCAGACTCACCTCTCCAATCTATCTCTGTTCTATCAGTCAGACTCACCTCTCCAATCTATCTCTATTCTATCAGTCAGACTCACCTCTCCAATCTATCTCTATTCTATCAGTCAGACTCACCTCTCCAATCTATCTCTGTTCTATCAGTCAGACTCACCTCTCCAATCTATCTCTGTTCTATCAGTCAGACTCCAATCTATCTCTATTCTATCAGTCAGACTCACCTCTCCAATCTATCTCTATTCTATCAGTCAGACTCACCTCTCCAATCTATCTCTATTCTATCAGTCAGACTCACCGCTCCAATCTATCTCTGTTCTATCAGTCAGACTCACCGCTCCAATCTATCTCTGTTCTATCAGTCAGACTCACCTCTCCAATCTATCTCTGTTCTATCAGTCAGACTCACCTCTCCAATCTATCTCTATTCTATCAGTCAGACTCACCTCTCCAATCTATCTCTATTCTATCAGTCAGACTCACCTCTCCAATCTATCTCTGTTCTATCAGTCAGACTCACCTCTCCAATCTATCTCTGTTCTATCAGTCAGACTCACCTCTCCAATCTATCTCTATTCTATCAGTCAGACTCACCTCTCCAATCTATCTCTATTCTATCAGTCAGACTCCAATCTATCTCTATTCTATCAGTCAGACTCACCTCTCCAATCTATCTCTATTCTATCAGTCAGACTCACCGCTCCAATCTATCTCTGTTCTATCAGTCAGACTCCAATCTATCTCTATTCTATGTCAGACTCACCTCTCCAATCTATCTCTGTTCTATCAGTCAGACTCACCTCTCCAATCTATCTCTGTTCTATCAGTCAGACTCACCTCTCCAATCTATCTCTGTTCTATCAGTCAGACTCACCTCCCAATCTATCTCTATTCTATCAGTCAGACTCACCTCTTCACATCTATCTCTGTTCTATCAGTCAGACTCACCTCTCCAATCTATCTCTATTCTATCAGTCAGACTCACCTCTCCAATCTATCTCTGTTCTATCAGTCAGACTCACCTCTCCAATCTATCTCTGTTCTATCAGTCAGACTCACCTCTCCAATCTATCTCTATTCTATCAGTCAGACTCACCTCTCCAATCTATCTCTGTTCTATCAGTCAGACTCCAATCTATCTCTATTCTATCAGTCAGACTCACCTCTCCAATCTATCTCTGTTCTATCAGTCAGACTCACCGCTCCAATCTATCTCTGTTCTATCAGTCAGACTCCAATCTATCTCTATTCTATCAGTCAGACTCACCGCTCCAATCTATCTCTTTTCTATCAGTCAGACTCACCTCTCCAATCTATCTCTGTTCTATCGGTCAGACTCCCAATCTATCTCTATTCTATCAGTCAGACTCACCTCTCCAATCTATCTCTATTCTATGTCAGACTCACCTCTCCAATCTATCTCTATTCTATCAGTCAGACTCACCTCTCCAATCTATCTCTATTCTATCAGTCAGACTCACCTCTCCAATCTATCTCTATTCTATCAGTCAGACTCACCTCTCCAATCTATCTCTATTCTATCAGTCAGACTCACCACTCCAATCTATCTCTATTCTATCAGTCAGACTCACTGCTCCAATCTATCTCTATTATATCAGTCAGACTCACCTTTCCAATCTATCTCTATTCTATCAGTCAGACTCACCGCTCCAATCTATCTCTATTCTATCAGTCAGACTCACCTCTCCAATCTATCTCTATTCTATCAGTCAGACTCACCGCTCCAATCTATCTCTGTTCTATCAGTCAGACTCCAATCTATCTCTATTCTATCAGTCAGACTCACCGCTCCAATCTATCTCTGTTCTATCAGTCAGACTCACCTCTTCAATCTATCTCTGTTATATCAGTCAGACTCCAATCTATCTCTATTCTATCAGTCAGACTCACCTCTCCAATCTATCTCTATTCTATCAGTCAGACTCCAATCTATCTCTATTCTATCAGTCAGACTCACCTCTCCAATCTATCTCTATTCTATCAGCCAGACTCACCGCTCCAATCTATCTCTGTTCTATCAGTCAGACTCCAATCTATCTCTGTTCTATCAGTCAAACTCACCGCTCCAATCTATCCTATCTCTGTTCTATCTATCAGATTCACCTCTCCATCTATCTCTGTTCTATCAGTCAGACTCCAATTTATCTCTATTCTATCAGTCAGACTCACCTCTCCAATCTATCTCTGTTCTATCAGTCAGACTCACCGCTCCAATCTATCTCTATTCTATCAGTCAGACTCACCTCTCCAATCTATCTCTATTCTATCAGTCAGACTACCACTCCAATCTATCTCTATTATATCAGTCAGACTCACCTTTCCAATCTATCTCTATTCTATCAGTCAGACTCACCGCTCCAATCTCTCTCTATTCTATCATTTAGACTCACCGCTCCAATCTATCTCTGTTCTATCAGTCAGACTCACCTCTCCAATCTATCTCTATTCTATCAGTCAGACTCACCTCTCCAATCTATCTCTGTTCTATCAGTCAGACTCCAATCTATCTCTATTCTATGTCAGACTCACCTCTCCAATCTATCTCTTTTCTATCATTCAGACTCACTTCTCCAATCTATCTCTATTCTATCAGTCAGACTCACCGCTCCAATCTATCTCTGTTATATCAGTCAGACTCACCTCTCCAATCTATCTCTGTTCTATCAGTCAGACTCACCTCTCCAATCTATCTCTATTATATCAGTCAGACTCACCTCTCCAATCTATCTCTATTCTATCAGTCACTCACCTCTCCAATCTATCTCTATTCTATCAGTCAGACTCACCGCTCCAATCTATCTCTATTCTATGTCAGACTCACCTCTCCAATCTATCTCTATTCTATGTCAGACTCACCGCTCCAATCTATCTCTATTCTATGTCAGACTCACCTCTCCAATCTATCTCTGTTCTATCAGTCAGACTCACCGCTCCAATCTATCTCTGTTATATCAGTCAGACTCACCTCTCCAATCTATCTCTGTTCTATCAGTCAGACTCACCTCTCCAATCTATCTCTGTTCTATCAGTCAGACTCACCTCTCCAATCTATCTCTATTATATCAGTCAGACTCACCTTTCCAATCTATCTCTATTCTATCAGTCAGACTCACCTCTCCAATCTATCTCTGTTCTATCAGTCAGACTCGCCTCTCCAATCTATCTCTATTCTATCAGTCAGACTCACCGCTCCAATCTATCTCTATTATATCAGTCAGACTCACCTTTCCAATCTATCTCTATTCTATCAGTCAGACTCACCGCTCCAATCTATCTCTATTCTATCAGTCAGACTCACCGCTCCAATCTATCTCTGTTCTATCAGTCAGACTCACCTCTCCAATCTATCTCTGTTCTATCAGTCAGACTCACCTCTCCAATCTATCTCTGTTCTATCAGTCAGACTCCAATCTATCTCTATTCTATGTCAGACTCAACTCTCCAATCTATCTCTATTCTACAAGTAAGACTCCAATCTATCTCTATTCTATCAGTCAGACTCACCTCTCCAATCTATCTCTGTTCTATCAGTCAGACTCACCTCTCCAATCTATCTCTATTATATCAGTCAGACTCACCTCTCCAATCTATCTCTATTCTATCAGTCACTCACCTCTCCAATCTATCTCTATTCTATCAGTCAGACTCACCGCTCCAATCTATCTCTGTTCTATCAGTCAGACTCACCTCTCCAATCTATCTCTATTCTATCAGTCAGACTCCAATCTATCTCTATTCTATCATTCAGACTCACCTCTCCAATCTATCTCTATTCTATCAGTCAGACTCACCGCTCCAATCTATCTCTGTTCTATCAGTCAGACTCCAAACTATCTCTATTCTATCAGTCAGACTCACCGCTCCAATCTATCTCTGTTCTATCAGTCAGACTCACCTCTCCAATCTATCTCTGTTCTATCAGTCAGACTCCAATCTATCTCTATTCTATCAGTCAGACTCACCTCTCCAATCTATCTCTATTCTATGTCAGACTCACCTCTCCAATCTATCTCTATTCTATCAGTCAGACTCACCTCTCCAATCTATCTCTATTCTATCAGTCAGACTCACCTCTCCAATCTATCTCTATTCTATCAGTCAGACTCCAATCTATCTCTGTTCTATTAGTCAGACTCACCACTCCAATCTATCTCTATTCTATCAGTCAGACTCACCGCTCCAATCTATCTCTATTATATCAGTCAGACTCACCTTTCCAATCTATCTCTATTCTATCAGTCAGACTCACCTCTCCAATCTATCTCTGTTCTATCAGTCAGACTCACCTCTCCAATCTATCTCTTTTCTATCAGTCAGACTCACCTCTTCAATCTATCTCTGTTATATCAGTCAGACTCCAATCTATCTCTATTCTATCAGTCAGACTCACCTCTCCAATCTATCTCTATTCTATCAGTCAGACTCACCTTTCCAATCTATCTCTATTCTATCAGTCAGACTCACCTCTCCAATCTATCTCTATTCTATCAGTCAGACTCACCTCTCCAATCTATCTCTGTTCTATCAGTCAGACTCACCTCTCCAATCTATCTCTATTCTATCAGTCAGACTCCAATCTATCTCTGTTCTATCAGTCAGACTCACCGCTCCAATCTATCTCTATTCTATCAGTCAGACTCACCTCTCCAATCTATCTCTATTCTATCAGTCAGACTCACCTCTCCAATCTATCTCTATTCTATCAGTCAGACTCACCGCTCCAATCTATCTCTATTCTATCAGTCAGACTCACCTCTCCAATCTATCTCTATTCTATCAGTCAGACTCACCTCTCCAATCTATCTCTGTTCTATCAGTCAGACTCACCTCTCCAATCTATCTCTATTCTATCAGTCAGACTCCAATCTATCTCTGTTCTACCAGTCAGACTCACCTCTCCAATCTATCTCTGTTCTATCAGTCAGACTCACCTCTCCAATCTATCTCTGTTCTATCAGTCAGACTCCAATCTATCTCTATTCTATGTCAGACTCACCTCTCCAATCTATCTCTGTTCTATCAGTCAGACTCAAATCTATCTCTATTCTATTTCAGACTCACCGCTCCAATCAATCTCTATTCTGTCAGACTCACCTCTCCAATCTATCTCTGTTCTATCAGTCAGACTCACCGCTCCAATCTATCTCTGTTCTATCAGTCAGACTCACCTCTCCAATCTGTCTCTGTTCTATCAGTCAGACTCACCTCTCCAATCTATCTCTATTATATCAGTCAGACTCACCTCTCCAATCTATCTCTATTCTATCAGTCACTCACCTCTCCAATCTATCTCTATTCTATAAGTCAGACTCACCTCTCCAATCTATCTCTGTTCTATCAGTCAGACTCACCTCTCCAATCTATCTCTGTTCTATCAGTCAGACTCACCTCTCCAATCTATCTCTATTGTATCAGTCAGACTCACCTCTCCAATCTATCTCTATTCTATCAGTCAGACTCACCTCTCCAATCTATCTCTATTCTATCAGTCAGACTCACCTCTCCAATCTATCTCTATTCTATCAGTCAGACTCACCACTCCAATCTATCTCTATTCTATCAGTCAGACTCACTGCTCCAATCTATCTCTATTATATCAGTCAGACTCACCTTTCCAATCTATCTCTATTCTATCAGTCAGACTCACCGCTCCAATCTATCTCTATTCTATCAGTCAGACTCACCTCTCCAATCTATCTCTATTCTATCAGTCAGACTCACCTCTCCAATCTATCTCTGTTCTATCAGTCAGACTCCAATCTATCTCTATTCTATCAGTCAGACTCACCTCTCCAATCTATCTCTATTCTATCAGTCAGACTCACCTTTCCAATCTATCTCTATTCTATCAGTCAGACTCACCTCTCCAATCTATCTCTATTCTATCAGTCAGACTCACCTCTCCAATCTATCTCTGTTCTATCAGTCAGACTCACCTCTCCAATCTATCTCTATTCTATCAGTCAGACTCCAATCTATCTCTGTTCTATCAGTCAGACTCACCGCTCCAATCTATCTCTATTCTATCAGTCAGACTCACCTCTCCAATCTATCTCTATTCTATCAGTCAGACTCACCTCTCCAATCTATCTCTATTCTATCAGTCAGACTCACCGCTCCAATCTATCTCTATTCTATCAGTCAGGCTCACCTCTCCAATCTATCTCTATTCTATCAGTCAGACTCACCTCTCCAATCTATCTCTGTTCTATCAGTCAGACTCACCTCTCCAATCTATCTCTATTCTATCAGTCAGACTCCAATCTATCTCTGTTCTACCAGTCAGACTCACCTCTCCAATCTATCTCTATTCTATCAGTCAGACTCACCTCTCCAATCTATCTCTGTTCTATCAGTCAGACTCCAATCTATCTCTATTCTATGTCAGACTCACCTCTCCAATCTATCTCTGTTCTATCAGTCAGACTCAAATCTATCTCTATTCTATTTCAGACTCACCGCTCCAATCAATCTCTATTCTGTCAGACTCACCTCTCCAATCTATCTCTGTTCTATCAGTCAGACTCACCGCTCCAATCTATCTCTGTTCTATCAGTCAGACTCACCTCTCCAATCTGTCTCTGTTCTATCAGTCAGACTCACCTCTCCAATCTATCTCTATTATATCAGTCAGACTCACCTCTCCAATCTATCTCTATTCTATCAGTCACTCACCTCTCCAATCTATCTCTATTCTATAAGTCAGACTCACCTCTCCAATCTATCTCTGTTCTATCAGTCAGACTCACCTCTCCAATCTATCTCTGTTCTATCAGTCAGACTCACCTCTCCAATCTATCTCTGTTCTATCAGTCAGACTCACCTCTCCAATCTATCTCTATTATATCAGTCACTCACCTCTCCAATCTATCTCTATTCTATCAGTCAGACTCACCGCTCCAATCTATCTCTATTCTATCAGTCAGACTCACCTCTCCAATCTATCTCTATTCTATCAGTCAGACTCACCTCTCCAATCTATCTCTGTTCTATCAGTCAGACTCACCTCTCCAATCTATCTCTATTCTATCAGTCAGACTCCAATCTATCTCTGTTCTACCAGTCAGACTCACCTCTCCAATCTATCTCTATTCTATCAGTCAGACTCACCTCTCCAATCTATCTCTGTTCTATCAGTCAGACTCCAATCTATCTCTATTCTATGTCAGACTCACCTCTCCAATCTATCTCTGTTCTATCAGTCAGACTCCAATCTATCTCTATTCTATGTCAGACTCACCGCTCCAATCAATCTCTATTCTATGTCAGACTCACTACTCCAATCTATCTCTGTTCTATCAGTCAGACTCACCGCTCCAATCTATCTCTGTTCTATCAGTCAGACTCACCTCTCCAATCTGTCTCTGTTCTATCAGTCAGACTCACCTCTCCAATCTATCTCTATTATATCAGTCAGACTCACCTCTCCAATCTATTTCTATTCTATCAGTCACTCACCTCTCCAATCTATCTCTATTCTATCAGTCAGACTCACCGCTCCAATCTATCTCTGTTCTATCAGTCAGACTCACCGCTCCAATCTATCTCTGTTCTATCAGTCAGACTCACCTCTCCAATCTATCTCTATTCTATCAGTCAGACTCACCTCTCCAATCTATCTCTGTTCTATCAGTCAGACTCCAATCTATCTCTATTCTATGTCAGACTCAACTCTCCAATCTATCTCTATTCTACAAGTAAGACTCCAATCTATCTCTATTCTATCAGTCAGACTCACCTCTCCAATCTATCTCTGTTCTATCAGTCAGACTCACCTCTCCAATCTATCTCTATTATATCAGTCAGACTCACCTCTCCAATCTATCTCTATTCTATCAGTCACTCACCTCTCCAATCTATCTCTATTCTATCAGTCAGACTCACCGCTCCAATCTATCTCTGTTCTATCAGTCAGACTCACCTCTCCAATCTATCTCTATTCTATCAGTCAGACTCCAATCTATCTCTATTCTATCAGTCAGACTCACCTCTCCAATCTATCTCTATTCTATCAGTCAGACTCACCGCTCCAATCTATCTCTGTTCTATCAGTCAGACTCCAAACTATCTCTATTCTATCAGTCAGACTCACCGCTCCAATCTATCTCTGTTCTATCAGTCAGACTCACCTCTCCAATCTATCTCTGTTCTATCAGTCAGACTCCAATCTATCTCTATTCTATCAGTCAGACTCACCTCTCCAATCTATCTCTATTCTATGTCAGACTCACCTCTCCAATCTATCTCTATTCTATCAGTCAGACTCACCTCTCCAATCTATCTCTATTCTATCAGTCAGACTCACCTCTCCAATCTATCTCTATTCTATCAGTCAGACTCACCTCTCCAATCTATCTCTATTCTATCAGTCAGACTCACCACTCCAATCTATCTCTATTCTATCAGTCAGACTCACTGCTCCAATCTATCTCTATTATATCAGTCAGACTCACCTTTCCAATCTATCTCTATTCTATCAGTCAGACTCACCGCTCCAATCTATCTCTATTCTATCAGTCAGACTCACCTCTCCAATCTATCTCTATTCTATCAGTCAGACTCACCTCTTCAATCTATCTCTGTTATATCAGTCAGACTCCAATCTATCTCTATTCTATCAGTCAGACTCACCTCTCCAATCTATCTCTATTCTATCAGTCAGACTCACCTTTCCAATCTATCTCTATTCTATCAGTCAGACTCACCTCTCCAATCTATCTCTATTCTATCAGTCAGACTCACCTCTCCAATCTATCTCTGTTCTATCAGTCAGACTCACCTCTCCAATCTATCTCTATTCTATCAGTCAGACTCCAATCTATCTCTGTTCTATCAGTCAGACTCACCGCTCCAATCTATCTCTATTCTATCAGTCAGACTCACCTCTCCAATCTATCTCTATTCTATCAGTCAGACTCACCTCTCCAATCTATCTCTATTCTATCAGTCAGACTCACCGCTCCAATCTATCTCTATTCTATCAGTCAGACTCACCTCTCCAATCTATCTCTATTCTATCAGTCAGACTCACCTCTCCAATCTATCTCTGTTCTATCAGTCAGACTCACCTCTCCAATCTATCTCTATTCTATCAGTCAGACTCCAATCTATCTCTGTTCTACCAGTCAGACTCACCTCTCCAATCTATCTCTATTCTATCAGTCAGACTCACCTCTCCAATCTATCTCTGTTCTATCAGTCAGACTCCAATCTATCTCTATTCTATGTCAGACTCACCTCTCCAATCTATCTCTGTTCTATCAGTCAGACTCAAATCTATCTCTATTCTATTTCAGACTCACCGCTCCAATCAATCTCTATTCTGTCAGACTCACCTCTCCAATCTATCTCTGTTCTATCAGTCAGACTCACCGCTCCAATCTATCTCTGTTCTATCAGTCAGACTCACCTCTCCAATCTGTCTCTGTTCTATCAGTCAGACTCACCTCTCCAATCTATCTCTATTATATCAGTCAGACTCACCTCTCCAATCTATCTCTATTCTATCAGTCACTCACCTCTCCAATCTATCTCTATTCTATAAGTCAGACTCACCTCTCCAATCTATCTCTGTTCTATCAGTCAGACTCACCTCTCCAATCTATCTCTGTTCTATCAGTCAGACTCACCTCTCCAATCTATCTCTATTGTATCAGTCAGACTCACCTCTCCAATCTATCTCTATTCTATCAGTCACTCACCTCTCCAATCTATCTCTATTCTATCAGTCAGACTCACCGCTCCAATCTATCTCTATTCTATCAGTCAGACTCACCTCTCCAATCTATCTCTATTCTATCAGTCAGACTCACCTCTCCAATCTATCTCTGTTCTATCAGTCAGACTCACCTCTCCAATCTATCTCTATTCTATCAGTCAGACTCCAATCTATCTCTGTTCTACCAGTCAGACTCACCTCTCCAATCTATCTCTATTCTATCAGTCAGACTCACCTCTCCAATCTATCTCTGTTCTATCAGTCAGACTCCAATCTATCTCTATTCTATGTCAGACTCACCTCTCCAATCTATCTCTGTTCTATCAGTCAGACTCCAATCTATCTCTATTCTATGTCAGACTCACCGCTCCAATCAATCTCTATTCTATGTCAGACTCACTACTCCAATCTATCTCTGTTCTATCAGTCAGACTCACCGCTCCAATCTATCTCTGTTCTATCAGTCAGACTCACCTCTCCAATCTGTCTCTGTTCTATCAGTCAGACTCACCTCTCCAATCTATCTCTATTATATCAGTCAGACTCACCTCTCCAATCTATTTCTATTCTATCAGTCACTCACCTCTCCAATCTATCTCTATTCTATCAGTCAGACTCACCGCTCCAATCTATCTCTGTTCTATCAGTCAGACTCACCTCTCCAATCTATCTCTA
>NC_059447.1:7315000-7340000 GCF_905237065.1 Salmo salar
ATATTATCTGATCAATGACATTTTTAAAGTACATGAAAAGCTTTCTGAAGTGAATCAGAGATTTAAAAAAAAATCTCCTCAAATAATGTTAGAGTTGAGTTAGAGGGTGAGATGCTGACTACCTAAACCTCTGTTAGCTACCTGAGATGCCTCCTTGATGTGACCATGGCTGCTAAAGTGCTATGGAAGGTTAATGCCAGGACCTTTTGTCTAGAAAGTCCAAGCTGCTTGATAAGGACTCCATGAGAGTGCTAGTCACTGCCCTCATTCAGTGCCATTTAGACTACACTTCTTGGTTTTGGGGGCTTATCTACATTTCTGAAGAGGAAGCTCCAGATAGCCCAGAATAAGCTGGTCAGGGTAGAATTGAAGGTGAATCCATGTACTCCGGCAGGAGCTGCTTTCAGGAACTCACCTGCCTGCCTCTCTATGGTGTCCCAGATTAGACTGGGTCTGGTTTAATTAGGGTGTCCCAGATTTGACTGGGTCTAGTTTAATTAGGGTGTCCCAGATTAGACTGGGTCTGGTTTAATTAGGGTGTCCAAGATTAGACTGGGTCTGGTTTAATTAGGGTGTCCCAGATTAGACTAGGTCTGGTTTACAGGAGTACAGTTGAAGTCAGAAGTTTATTCATACACCTTTGCCAAATACATTTAAACTCAGTTTTTAACAATTCCTGACATTTAATTCTCATAAAAATTCCCTGTTTTAGGTCAGTTAGGATCACCACTTTATTTTAAGAATGTGAAATTACAGAATAATAGTAGAGAAAAGGATTTATTTCAGCTTTTATTTCTTTCATCACATTCCCAGTGGGTCAGAAGTTTACATACACTCAATTAGTAATTGGTAGTATTGCCTTTAAATTGTTTAACTTGGGTCAAATGTTTCAGGTAGCCTTCCACAAGCTTCCCACAATAAGTTGAGTGAATTTTGGCCCATTCCTCCTGACAGAGCTGGTGTAACTGAGTCAGGTTTGTAGGCCTCCTTGTTCACACACACCTTTTCAGTTCTGCCCACAAATGTTCTATAGAATTGAGGTCAGGGCTTTGTGATGGCCACTCCACTACATTGACTTTGTTGTCCTTAAGTAATTTTGCCACAACTTTGGAAGTATGCTTGGGGTCATTGTCCATTTGGAAGACCCATTTGCGACCAAGCTTTAACTTCCTGACAGATGTCTTGAGATGTTGCTTCAATATATCCACATAATTTTCCATCCTCATGATCCCATCTATTTTGTGAAGTGCACCAGTCCCTCCTGCAGCAAAGCACCCCCACAACATGATGCTGCCACCCCCGTGCTTCACGGTTGGGATGGTGTTCTTCGACTTGCAAGCCTCCCCCTTTTTCCTCCAAACATAACGATGGTCATTATGGCCAAACAGTTCTATTTTTGTTTCATCAGACCAGAGGACATTTCTTCAAAAAGTACGTTCATTGTCCCCATGTGCAGTTGCAAACCGTAGTCTGGCTTTTTTATGGCGGTTTTAGAGAAGTGGCTTCTTCCTTGCTGAGCGGCATTTCAGGTTATGTCAATATAGGACTCATTTTACTGTGGATATGTCACGGTTGTTGTCGGTGAATGAGGACCAAAACGCAGCAGGTACGTGAATGCTCATCTTGATTTTTAATTATCTTCAAAATGAACGTACAAAATAACAAAACACGAACGATCAACAAAAACAGTCTGGTAAGGCACAAGGCGAAACACAGAACAATCACCCACCAATAACACATACAAACACACCCCTAATATATGGGACTCTCAATCAAAGGCAGATAGACAACACCTGCCTTCAACTGAGAGTCCCAACCCCAATCAACCAAACATAGAAACACACACACTAGACTAACCCTAGAATTAACTAAACATAAACCAAAACCCGGAAATACTAAATCAAACACCCTTTACACAAACACAACACCCCGAACCACATAAAACAAATACCCCCTGCCACGCCCCTGACCAAACTACAAAACAATTAACCTTATATACTGGCCAGGACGTGACAGTACCCCCCCTTAAAGGTGCTACCCCAGAAGCACCTTAACAAAAAAATAACCTCAAGCAACACCAACAAAAAGTCCCCTTTTCTAAAGGGAGGGAAGGGAGGGTGGCTGCCGTCAACGACGGCACTGTGCGACACCCCCCCCTCCCCAACCCACCTATTTCTGGAGGTGGCTCTGGTTCCGGCCGTTCCAGGCTGTCGGGCCACTCTGGCATCGCCGAGGGCAGTCGGGCCAGTCTGGCATCGCCGGGGGGCAGTCGGGGCAGTCTGGCAATTCGGGACAGTCTGGGCAGTCTGGCAATTCGGGACAGTCTGGGCAGTCTGGCAATTCGGGACAGTCTGGGCAGTCTGGCAATTCGGGACAGTCTGGGCAGTCTGGCAATTCGGGACAGTCTGGCAATTCGGGACAGTCTGGCAATTCGGGACAGTCTGGGCAGTCTGGCAATTCGGGACAGTCTGGGCAGTCTGGCAACTCCGGCAGTTCAGGGCAGTCTGGCCACTCCGGCAGTTCAGGGCAGTCTGGCCACTCCGACAGTTCAGGGCAGTCTGGCCACTCCGGCAGTTCAGGGCAGTCTGGCCACTCCGGCAGTTCAGGGCAGTCTGGCCACTCCGGCAGTTCAGGGCAGTCTGGCCACTCCGGCAGTTCAGGGCAGTCTGACCACTCCGGCAGTTCAGGGCAGTCTGGCCACTCCGGCAGTTCAGGGCAGTCTGGCCACTCCGGCAGTTCAGCGCAGTCTGGCCACTCCGGCAGTTCAGCGCAGTCTGGCCACTCCGGCAGTTCAGCGCAGTCTGACCACTCCGGCAGTTCAGCGCAGTCTGACCACTCCGGCAGTTCAGCGCAGTCTGACCTCTCTGGCGACTGTTGACTGGCGGGCAGCTCTGACGACTGTTGACTGGCGGGCAGCTCTGACGATGACTGTTGACTGGCGGGCAGCTCTGACGATGACTGTTGACTGGCGGGCAGCTCTGACGATGACTGTTGACTGGCGGGCAGCTCTGACGATGACTGTTGACTGGCGGGCAGCTCTGACGATGACTGTTGACTGGCGGGCAGCTCTGACGATGACTGTTGACTGGCGGGCAGATCTGATGATGACTGTTGACTGGCGGGCAGCTCTGATGATGACTGTTGACTGGCGGGCAGCTCTGATGATGACTGTTGACTGGCGGGCAGCTCTGATGAAGACTGTTGACTGGCGAGGCTGGGTTGACGCACTTGTAGCCTGGTGCGTGGTGCTGGTACTGGGCTTACCAGATTATGTACACGCACCTCCAGGCTAGTGCGGGAGCGGGAACAGGACGAGTCGGACTGGGTTGACGCACTTCCGGGTCCGCACGAGAGACAGGAGCTGGAAACCCAGGGCTATGGAGGCGCACAGCCGGTCTAGATCTTACCTCCTGCACAACCCGCCTTGGCTGGATGGAACTAGTAGCCCTGTACGAGCGGGGTGCTCGTACAGGGCAGACTGGGCTGTGCAGGGGCCTGATGGTAGCCGTGCGTAGAGCGGGGAGTTGGGTAGCCTGGTCCTCGGAGGCGTACCGGCGACCAGATGCGCTGCGCAGGCATCCTCCTACCAGGCTGGATGCCCGCTCTAGCACGGCACCTGCGAGGGGCTGGAATAACGCGCACCGGACTGTGCGTGCGTATGGATGAGATAGTGCGCTCCTCAGCGAAACATAGCGCTCTCCACCCCATACGCTCCTCCATATAACCACGAGTAGCTGGCTTCCGGCTCTTCTTACGCCTAGCCAAACTACCCGTGTGCCCCCCCCAAAATTTTCTTGGGGGTGCCTCTCGTGCTTCTCCTTCAGCGCGTACTTGGCCTCGTACCACCGCCTCTCTGCCTTGGCTGCCTCAATTTCCCACTGCGGGCGTCGATAATCCCCAGCCTGGTGCCAAGGTCCGGCCCCGTCCAGAACTTCCTCCCAAGTCCACTTCTCCCGCCAGTCCAACTCGAACTCCGTCTGCTCCTTCCTCTGCTGCTTGGTCCTTTGGTGGTGGGTGATTCTGTCACAGTTGTCTTCGTCTTCTGACGATAATGCGAAATCGTCTGAAAATGTGGACCAAAACGCAACAGGTACGTGAATGCTCATCTTGATTTTTAATTATCTTCAAAATGAACGTACAAAATAACAAAACACGAACGATCAACAAAAACAGTCTGGTAAGGCACAAGGCGAAACACAGAACAATCACCCACCAATAACACATACAAACACACCCTAATATATGGGACTCTCAATCAAAGGCAGATAGACAACACCTGCCTTCAACTGAGAGTCCCAACCCCAATCAACCAAACATAGAAACACACACACTAGACTAACCCTAGAATTAACTAAACATAAACCAAAACCCGGAAATACTAAATCAAACACCCTTTACACAAACACAACACCCCGAACCACATAAAACAAATACCCCCTGCCACGCCCTGACCAAACTACAAAACAATTAACCTTATATACTGGCCAGGACGTGACAGGATATAGATACTTTTGTACCTTTTTCCTCCAGCATCTTCACAAGGTCCTTTGCTGTTGTTCTGGGATTGATTTGCACTTTTCGCACCAAAGTACGTTCATCTCTAGGAGACAGAACGCGTCTCCTTCCTGAGCGGTGTGATGGCTGCGTGGTCACATGGTGTTTGTACTTGCGTACTATTGTTTGTACCGATGAACGTGGTACCTTCAGGCGTTTGGAAATTTTTCCCAGGGATGAACCAGACTTGTGGAGGTCAACAATGTTTTTCTGAGGTCTTGGCTGATTTCTTTTGATTTTCCCACGATGTCAAGCAAAGAGGCACTGAGTTTGAAGGTAGGCCTTGAAATACATCCACAGGTACACCTCCAATTGACTCAAATTATGTCAATTAGCCCATCAGAAGCTTCTAAAGCCATGACATCATTTTCTGGAATTTTCCAAGCTGTTTAAAGGCACAATCAACTTAGTGTATGTTAACTTCTGACCCACTGGAATTGTGATACAGTGAATTATAAGTGAAATAATATGTTTGTAAACAATTGTTGGAAAAATTACTTGTGTCATGCACAAAGTAGATGTCCTAACCGACTTGCCAAAACTATAGTTTGTTAATTAACAAGACATTTGTGGAGTGGTTGAAAAACAAGTTTTCATGTCTCCTACCTAAGTGTATGTAAACTTCCGACTTGAACTGTATTTATGGTTCTGCACCCAGATATCTGACTAATTACTTTCCCCATGTGAGCGATGCACAAAATCACAGCACCAGATCAGGTTTTACTAAAGTGTGCTTCTACAGGTTCAGGAGTAATGCTGGGAAAGGTACTGTCTAGTATACTGGAGCCTCAGAGTGGAATGAGTTTCCTCTGCCCATAAAAACCACATCCTCTCTGGGCAGCTTGGTGGTCAGCTTGGTTCCTGGTCTAGTTAACTAGTTTGTGACTTTGCTACTAACTGGCATACATGAACATAATATTTCAGTTATGGACTATCAGATATGCCAGATATGATATGTTTTCTAGTGTTATAGTGAAAACATTTGGATAATAAAATCTAACTGTGTCACCTTGCAATTGACAACTTGTGGATACACTTTAAACCTTCATTGATGATTCCCTTTTTTATGTACTGAAGTGTATTCTGAATATAACTCATAATATTTTCTTTGGAGGGGTTGTCACTGATTTACATTTGAAATGTTCATTTTATTTATGTTTGAGTTTTAGTCATGGAAAGAGGAGACCAGCAGCAGCGGATAATGCAGTCCCTGTCCATGAGGAGGAGGACGCTGACGACAGATGAGCTGGGGGTCATTGCTGCGGAAGGCCTGTAGGAAGACGAGGACCATGAAAGCCTTCATAGAGGAAGATGTCCTTGTGCTGAGCTACTGGGAGGCCGTAGAGGAAGATGCCCTTGATGCTACTGGAGACCATAGAGGAAGATGCCCTTGATGCTACTGAGAGGCCATAGAGGAAGATGTCCTTGATGCTACTGGGAGGCCATAGAGGAAGATGCCCTTGATGCTACTGGGAGGCCATAGAGGAAGATGCCCTTGATGCTACTGGGAGACCATAGAGGAAGATGTCCTTGATGCTGATGCTACTGGGAGGCCATAGAGGAAGATGTCCTTGATGCTGATGCTACTGGGAGGCCATAGAGGAAGATGCCCTTGATGCTGATGCTACTGGGAGGCCATAGAGGAAGATGTCCTTGATGCTACTGAGAGGCCATAGAAGAAGATGTCCTTGGTGCTACTGGAAGTTCATAGAGGAAGATGTCCTTGGTGCTACTGGGAGTTCATAGAGGAAGATGCCCTTGATGATACTGGGAGGCCATAGAGGAAGATGTCCTTGATGCTACTGAGAGGCCATAGAGGAAGATGCCCTTGATGATACTGGGAGACCATAGAGGAAGATGTCCTTGATGCTACTGAGAGGCCATAGAAGAAGATGTCCTTGGTGCTACTGGGAGTTCATAGAGGAAGATGCCCTTGATGCTGATGATACTGGGAGGCCATAGAGGAATATGTCCTTGATGCTACTGAGAGGCCATAGAAGAAGATGTCCTTGGTGCTACTGGGAGTTCATAGAGGAGGTATTGATGTTTGTGATATCTCCGGTATCCATCTTGTGACAGATTTTTGTCTGTGAAAACTGTAAGCTCATCTTTTTACACACAACAGGACCCAGTTTGTTTGTATGGCAGCTGAATGCGAGGGGAAAAAAATGTTTTACATCGTAGAGTTCTGAAATTGTTTTAGGTGGAGACTCATTGCGGAAATAGGCACTAGTAAAAGGGACTCAGATGTAGCTCAGATGTTCACTAGTAATTTTACCTCTCCTGCATGTCCCCCTTCTCCTTCATGCCCCCCTTCTCCTCCATGTCCCCCTTCTCCTTCATGCCCCCCTTCTCCTCCATGTCCCCCTTCTCCTCCTTGTCCCCCTTCTCCTGCATCACCCCCTTCTCCTCCATCACCCCCCTTCTCCTGCATGTCCCCCTTCTCCTCCATGTCCCCCTTCTCCTGCATGCCCCCCTTCTCCTCCATATCCCCCTTCTCCTGCATGTCCCCCTTCTCCTCCATATCTCCCTTCTCCTCCATGTCTCCCTTCTCCTGCATGTCCCCCTTCTCCTGCATGCACCCCTTCTCCTGCATGTCCCCCTTCTCCTCCATGCACCCCTTCTCCTCCATGTCCCCCTTCTCCTCCATGTCCCCCTTGCATTTTTTCCCTGTCTTATCCAAGACATCCTGCATGCCATCCTCCCTTTATGTGTGAGTCATGACTAACAGCCTTGGGGATGTAAAGGACTTGTAAATGTGATGACTGTAAAATAACGTTGTTCTTTTGGAATTGTTCCTGTTCTGACTCTGTAATAGACTATATACAAAGCTGAATATAATAATGGAAGTTGTAAAAGTTAATAATTGTTATATGCCTTCTTTATTTCATATTTTGTAATTCCAGTGTGATTTTGATGAAATTAGCCCTGAAATGAATGTTCTATAACATTATAGTGATCTAAATGTCTTCATTGTCAGGTTTGCGAGAGACGATGTATACCCCTAAGATTATTCTTTCAATAAAGTTATTGTTTTATTCATATTATATCACGTGTTTGTCTTTCCTTATCATGTGTAAGACTAAACTCTATTTGTCATTTGTTTTGGTGCAGATGTGTGTTTCATTTACTATCCAGATAAGAAAGTGTCACAGAACATCACAGAACATTCCATAGAATGATACAAATATAATTGTTCTCTAAAACGTCCGTAACCCATTCACAGTAAAATGTCTGTAACCCATTCACAGTAAAACGTCTGTAACCCATTCACAGTAAAACGTCTGTAACCCATTCACAGTAAAATGTCTGTAACCCATTCACAGTAAAACGTCTGTAACCCATTCACAGTAAAACGTCCGTAACCCATTCACAGTAAAACGTCCGTAACCCATTCACAGTAAAACGTCTGTAACCCATTCACAGTAAAACGTCTGTAACCCATTCAAGTAAAACGTCCGTAACCCATTCACAGTAAAATGTCTGTAACCCATTCACAGTAAAATGTCTGTAACCCATTCACAGTAAAACGTCCGTAACCCATTCACAGTAAAATGTCTGTAACCCATTCACAGTAAAACGTCTGTAACACATTCACAGTAAAATGTCTGTAACCCATTCACAGTAAAACGTCTGTAACACATTCACAGTAAAACGTCTGTAACCCATTCACAGTAAAAGTTATTTATATTCTGATTTCAGATGATCAATCCTTACAAAATAAGGAAGACTCAATGTGCTCCAAGTTTTTATTTTTCGTCATTAGAAGGGTTTTGTAAATGGAAGTTGTCTGGGAGAAAAAACATAGATTTTTGTAGAAGGTAGACATTTTCACAGGTGTTTTGTCTTGACTGATTACCATTTGATTGGTATGGTGCAACTGTATGTCATATCACTTGAATGGGCTGTTACTCAGCTTTTAAAATATGTATAATGTTTTCATATAAGGTTTGACACCAGCAAATTATTGTCATTTAGTGCACACAGGTTATGGTGCAGGAAGAAATAGAACAGTCCACCGGGCAGGAAAGGGTTAACCTTCTAAATTTCACATTTGGAGAAACATGGATAAATTCTGCAGGGAGACTGTGTGTTGTGTGTGTGTGTGTGTGTGTGTGTTTGTGTGTGTGTGTGTGCGTGTGTGTGTGTGATGTCTCTCTCTCTCTGTATACTGCAGTTTGTTCATTAGTGGGTATGAAGCAGCTGTGTTTGCAACACAACTAAAGTGCTTAATTAGCTGATTATAACAAGCCTGCAATGGCCTCCTCCACACACACACTGGCAATCCATAACCCCCTGCAGTGTTCCACTTGGTCGTCTCTCTGAGTTCATGATAGAACTCTGCTGAATTACCATGCTCTCAGAAGACACTGTGTGTGTGTGTGTGTGTGTGTGTGTGTGTGTGTGTGTGTGTGTGTGTGTGTGTGTGTGTGTGTGTGTGTGTGTGTGTGTGTGTGTGTGAAAGAAAAGATGTCTGACTGTGATTATACAATGTTAAACAGTCTGTTTATTAATTGGATATGAAATCATTAACACAGAGTCCAAGTTAGAATCATACAGTAAGATTTCACTGTTGTTTTTAAGAGAGAGAGTAAGCTGAGGCACAGGGTTAGGAGAGGGATTAAGAGAGGGGTTAGGGTTAGGAGAGGGGTAGGAGAGGGGTTAGGGTTAGGAGAGGGGTTAGGGTTAGGAGAGGGATTAGGAGAGGGGTTAGGGTTAGGAGAGGGGTAGGAGAGGGGTTAGGGTTAGGAGAGGGGTTAGGGTTAGGAGAGGGATTAGGAGAGGGGTTAGTGTTAGGGTTAGGAGAGGGATTAGGGTTAGGAGAGGGATTAGGAGAGGGGTTAGGGTTAGGAGAGGGGTTAAGAGAGGGGTTAGGGTTAGGAGAGGGGTTAGGGTTAGGAGAGGGATTAAGAGAGGTGTTAGGGTTAGGAGAGGGATTAGGAGAGGGGTTAGGGTTAGGAGAGGGATTAGGAGAGGGGTTAGGGTTAGGAGAGGGGTTAGGAGAGGAGTTAGGGTTAGGAGAGGGGTTGGGGGAGGGCTTAGGAGAGGGGTTAGGGTTAGGAGAGGAGTTAGGAGAGGGGTTAGGAGGTTAGGAGAGGGTTTTTAGGAGAGGGATTAGGGGTTAGGAGAGGGTTAGGGTTAGGAGAGGGGTTAGGAGAGGGGTTAGGGTTAGGAGAGGGGTTAGGGTTAGGAGAGGGATTAGGAGAGGGGTTAGGGTTAGGAGAGGGGTTAGGAGAGGGGTTAGGAGAGGGGTTAAGGTTAGGAGAGGGGTTAGGAGAGGGATTAGGGTTAGGAGAGGGATTAGGGTTAGGAGAGGGTTTAGGAGAGGGGTTAGGGTTAGGAGAGGGGTTAGGGTTAGGAGAGGGATTAGGAGAGGGGTTAGGAGAGGGGTTAGGAGAGGGGTTAGGGTTAGGAGAGGGGTTAGGAGCGGGGTTAGGGTTAGGAGAGGTGTTGGAGAGGTGTTTTACTGCAGAGAAAGACTCACCCACACACTCACCCACACACACACACACACACACACACACACACACACACACACACACACACACACACACACACACACACACACACACACACACACACACACACACACACACACAGACACACACATAGACTCTCACTCACACACACACCCACAACTTACCCACACACACACACATTGAGGGGGCAGGTATCTTCACCTGTGTTGCCACGGTTGTTTGATGATTATTAAGGTCTTCGGAAATGGGACGAAATTTCATTAGTCTGTGACATGAGGAGTATGTGTGTGTGTGTGTGTGTGTGTGTGTGTGTGTGTGTGTAACAGTGTCATTCTGCTGTGGTTTGAGGGAGGAATGGCTTGAATGCTACTGACCCCAATGCTGAGGGTCAAATGAGCAGTCAGCTCAAATCAAGTTGATAGTGCAGTAAAAGAGAACAGGTTGGGAGGGCTGGTACACACACACACACACACACACACACACACACACACACACACACACACACACACACACACACACACACTTAAAGGCCCTATGCAAACACTCAGCCTGACACGTATCTATAGACACTTACACAAAAACACAGACAGAAACACAGGCCCACATAAACACAGACAGAAACACAGGCCAGGACCCTCACCTCCTCCCTGTAGGCTCCTGAATGACAGTGAAGCATCTTCAAAGATTATTAATATAACTCCATTCATCCTTCTATCTCTCTCTCTAACGCTCTCTCTCTCTCACCTTCTCTCTCTCTCTCTCTCTCTCTCCAACGCTCCCTCTCACCTTCTCTCTCTCTCTCTAACGCTCTCTCTCTCACATTCTCTCTCTCTCTAACGCTCTCTCTCTCACCTTCTCGCTCTCTCTCTCTAACGTTGTCTCTCACCTTCTCTCTCTCTCTAACGCTCTCTCTCTCACCTTCTCTCTCTCTCTCTCTCTCTAACGCTCTCTCTCTCTCACCTTCTCTCTCTCTCTCTCTAACGCTCTCTCTCTCACCTCTCTCTCTCCAACGCTCTCTCTCTCTCACGCTCTCTCTCTCACCTTCTCTCTCTCTCTCGCTCTCTTTCTTTCACCACTCTTACTCTCTCTCTTGCTCTCTGTGAATAGCTGTATCCCACGTATGTGCTATCCATTTTGTTTCTCTCCTTCCTCCACCAGCTCATCTTCCTCCTCCTCTTCCTCCCCCCCCTCATCTTCTTCCTCTTCCTCTGTAAATGAGTTTTTCCTCCATTGAGTGAGAACACAAGCTTGTGATTGTGAGATAGATAGGGTATGTGAAAGAGAGAGTGAGAGTGTTTGGGTGGATGTGTTACTCCTCCAGTCATCAGTAACTCCTGATGCATGGTGGCAGTGCCAGGCAAACATCACACTGCTGGGTGACTATATCATACTGTCATCAATACTCCACTCCCTGGGACACGGTAGGGGGGAGGTGTGGGAGAGGAAAGGATTTGTCCTTTTTACAGCAGGGGTCTGTATTAGTGGAGGAGAGAGAGAGGGTACAGCAGGGGTCTGTATTAGTGGAGGAGAGAGAGAGAGAGAGGGTACAGCAGGGGTCTGTATTAGTGGAGGAGAGAGAGAGAGTACAGCAGGTGTCTGTATTAGTGGAGGAGAGAGAGAGAGAGAGAGTACAGCAGGGGTCTGTATTAGTGGAGGAGAGAGAGCGAGTACAGCAGGGGTCTGTATTAGTGGAGGAGAGAGAGAGAGAGAGACAGAGAGTATAGCAGGGGTCTGTATTAGTGGAGGAGAGAGAGAGAGAGTACAGCAGGGGTCTGTATTAGTGGAGGAGAGAGAGAGAGAGTACAGCAGGGGTCTGTATTAGTGGAGGAGAGAGAGAGAGTACAGCAGGGGTCTGTATTAGTGGAGGAGAGAGAGAGGGTACAGCAGGGATCTGTATTAGTGGAGGAGAGAGAGAGGGTACAGCAGTGGTCTGTATTAGTGGAGGAGAGAGAGAGGGTACAGCAGGGGTCTGTATTAGTGGAGGAGAGAGAGAGGGTACAGCAGGGGTCTGTATTAGTGGAGGAGAGAGAGAGTGTACAGCAGGGGTCTGTATTAGTGGAGGAGAGAGAGAGAGAGAGGGTACAGCAGGGGTCTGTATTAGTGGAGGAGAGAGAGAGAGTACAGCAGGGGTCTGTATTAGTGGAGGAGAGAGAGAGAGAGAGGGTACAGCAGGGGTCTGTATTAGTGGAGGAGAGAGAGAGGGTACAGCAGGGGTCTGTATTAGTGGAGGAGAGAGAGAGAGAGTACAGCAGGGGTCTGTATTAGTGGAGGAGAGAGAGAGAGTACAGCAGGGGTCTGTATTAGTGGAGGAGAGAGAGGGTACAGCAGGGGTCTGTATTAGTGGAGGAGAGAGAGAGAGAGAGAGACAGCAGGGTTCTGTATTAGTGGAGGAGAGAGAGAGGGTACAGCAGGGGTCTGTATTAGTGGAGGAGAGAGAGAGGGTACAGCAGGGGTCTGTATTAGTGGAAGAGAGAGAGAGAGGGTACAGCAGGGGTCTGTATTAGTGTAGGAGAGAGAGAGAGAGAGTACAGCAGGGGTCTGTATTAGTGGAGGAGAGAGAGAGAGTACAGCAGGGGTCTGTATTAGTGGAGGAGAGAGAGAGGGTACAGCAGTGGTCTGTATTTGTGGAGGAGAGAGAGAGGGTACAGCAGGGGTCTGTATTAGTGGAGGAGAGAGAGAGAGGGTACAGCAGGGGTCTGTATTAGTGGAGGAGAGAGAGAGTGTACAGCAGGGGTCTGTATTAGTGGAGGAGAGAGAGAGAGAGAGAGAGGGTACAGCAGGGGTCTGTATTAGTGGAGGAGAGAGAGAGGGTACAGCAGGGGTCTGTATTAGTGGAGGAGAGAGAGAGAGAGTACAGCAGGGGTCTGTATTAGTGGAGGAGAGAGAGAGAGTACAGCAGGGGTCTGTATTAGTGGAGGAGAGAGAGAGGGTACAGCAGGGGTCTGTATTAGTGGAGGAGAGAGAGAGAGAGAGAGAACAGCAGGGTTCTGTATTAGTGGAGGAGAGAGAGAGGGTACAGCAGGGGTCTGTATTAGTGGAGGAGAGAGAGAGGGTACAGCAGGGGTCTGTATTAGTGGAAGAGAGAGAGAGAGGGTACAGCAGGGGTCTGTATTAGTGTAGGAGAGAGAGAGAGAGTACAGCAGGGATCTGTATTAGTGGAGGAGAGAGCGAGAGAGTACAGTAGGGGTCTGTATTAGTGGAGGAGAGAGAGAGAGTTCAGCAGGGGTCTGTATTAGTGGAGGAGAGAGAGAGAGGGTACAGCAGCGGTCTGTATTAGTGGAGGAGAGAGAGAGAGTACAGCAGGGTTCTGTATTAGTGGAGGAGAGAGAGAGGGTACAGCAGGGATCTGTATTAGTGGAGAAGAGAGAGAGGGTACAGCAGGGGTCTGTATTAGTGGAGGAGAGAGAGAGAGAGAGAGAGTACAGCAGGTGGCTGTATTAGTGGAGGAGAGAGAGAGAGAGGGTACAGCAGGGGTCTGTATTAGTGGAGGAGAGAGAGAGAGAGAGAGTACAGCAGGGGTCTGTATTAGTGGAGGAGAGAGAGAGGGTACAGCAGGGGTTTGTATTAGTGGAGGAGAGAGAGAGAGTACAGCAGGGGTCCGTATTAGTGGAGGAGAGAGAGAGGGTACAGCAGGGGTCTGTATTAGTGGAGGAGAGAGAGAGGGTACAGCAGGGGTCTGTATTAGTGGAGGAGAGAGAGAGGGTACAGCAGGGATCTGTATTAGTGGAGAAGAGAGAGAGGGTACAGCAGGTGTCTGTATTAGTGGAGGAGAGAGAGAGAGAGTACAGCAGGTGGCTGTATTAGTGGAGGAGAGAGAGAGAGAGGGTACAGCAGGGGTCTGTATTAGTGGAGGAGAGAGAGAGAGAGTACAGCAGGGGTCTGTATTAGTGGAGGAGAGAGAGAGGGTACAGCAGGGGTTTGTATTAGTGGAGGAGAGAGAGAGAGTACAGCAGGGGTCTGTATTAGTGGAGGAGAGAGAGAGAGAGTACAGCAGGGTTCTGTATTAGTGGAGGAGAGAGAGAGAGTACAGCAGGGGTCTGTATTAGTGGAGGAGAGAGAGAGAGTACAGCAGGGGTCTGTATTAGTGGAGGAGAGAGAGAGAGTACAGCAGGGGTCTGTATTAGGGGATGAGAGAGAGAGAGAGTACAGCAGGGGTCTGTATTAGTGGAGGAGAGAGAGAGAGGGTACAGCAGGGGTCTTTATTAGTGGGGGAGAGAGAGAAAGAGAGAGAGTACAGCAGGGGTCTGTATTAGGGGATGAGAGAGAGAGAGGGTACAGCAGGGGTCTGTATTAGTGGATGAGAGAGAGAGTTCAGCAGGGGTCTGTATTAGTGGAGGAGAGAGAGAGAGTACAGCAGGGGTTTGTATTAGTGGAGGAGAGAGAGAGAGGTACAGCAGGGGTCTGTATTAGTGGAGGAGAGAGAGAGAGAGAGAGAGAGAGAGAGGTACAGCAGGGTTCTGTATTAGTGGAGGAGAGAGAGAGGGTACAGCAGGGATCTGTATTAGTGGAGAAGAGAGAGAGGGTACAGCAGGGGTCTCTATTAGTGGAGGAGAGAGAGAGAGAGTACAGCAGGTGGCTGTATTAGTGGAGGAGAGAGAGAGAGAGGGTACAGCAGGGGTCTGTATTAGTGGAGGAGAGAGAGAGAGAGTACAGCAGGGGTCTGTATTAGTGGAGGAGAGAGAGAGGGTACAGCAGGGGTTTGTATTAGTGGAGGAGAGAGAGAGAGTACAGCAGGGGTCTGTATTAGTGGAGGAGAGAGAGAGGGTACAGCAGGGGTCTGTATTAGTGGAGGAGAGAGAGAGGGTACAGCAGGGGTCTGTATTAGTGGAGGAGAGAGAGAGGGTACAGCAGGGATCTGTATTAGTGGAGAAGAGAGAGAGGGTACAGCAGGGGTCTGTATTAGTGGAGGAGAGAGAGAGAGAGTACAGCAGGTGGCTGTATTAGTGGAGGAGAGAGAGAGAGAGAGGGTACAGCAGGGGTCTGTATTAGTGGAGGAGAGAGAGAGAGAGTACAGCAGGGGTCTGTATTAGTGGAGGAGAGAGAGAGGGTACAGCAGGGGTTTGTATTAGTGGAGGAGAGAGAGAGAGTACAGCAGGGGTCTGTATTAGTGGAGGAGAGAGAGAGGGTACAGCAGGGGTCTGTATTAGTGGAGGAGAGAGAGAGAGAGTACAGCAGGGTTCTGTATTAGTGGAGGAGAGAGAGAGAGTACAGCAGGGGTCTGTATTAGTGGAGGAGAGAGAGAGAGTACAGCAGGGGTCTGTATTAGTGGAGGAGAGAGAGAGAGTACAGCAGGGGTCTGTATTAGGGGATGAGAGAGAGAGAGAGTGCAGCAGGGGTCTGTATTAGTGGAGGAGAGAGAGAGAGGGTACAGCAGGGGTCTTTATTAGTGGGGGAGAGAGAGAAAGAGAGAGAGTACAGCAGGGGTCTGTATTAGGGGATGAGAGAGAGAGAGGGTACAGCAGGGGTCTGTATTAGTGGATGAGAGAGAGAGTTCAGCAGGGGTCTGTATTAGTGGAGGAGAGAGAGAAAGAGAGTACCGCATGGGTCTGTATTAGTGGAGGAGAGAGAGAGTGTACAGCAGGGGTCTGTATTAGTGGAGGAGAGAGAGAGTCAGAGTGAGTACAGCAGGGGTCTGTATTAGTGGAGGAGAGAGAGAGAGTTCAGCAGGGGTCTGTATTAGTGGAGGAGAGAGAGAGAGAGGTACAGCAGGGGTCTATATTAGCCTCTCTCTCTCCTCCACTAATACAGCCCCCTGCTGTACTCTCTCTCTCTCTCCTCCACTAATACAGACCCCTGCTGTACTCTCTCTCTCCTCCACTAATACAGCCCCCTGCTGTACTCTCTCTCTCTCTCTCTCCTCCACTAATACAGCCCCCTGCTGTACTCTCGCTCTCTCTCTAAGTGAGTGCGGTCATAAATTCCGAAGGAGAATGTCCTGCCTCATGGCCACAGTATAAAGAGACAGAGTGTTTTCATGGAGAGACCACAAAGGATTCTTCCACCTCACAGAATTGGAAAACCGAACAACATTTATGTTCTGGAGAAGGTATAAAATATTGGTGAAGAATCCAGCTACGAACTGGACCGTTTGGTACAATTTTATGAAACTCATGAGAGACAATACGGCCATATTACCATAATAATGTTTATATACTAGCCTCAGTGATGAGACTTACATCTAAATGGTTGTATAAAATTAATGAAAAGGGATGGAACTGTTTGTGAAATTGTGTAAATGTGATTTTGGACTGTTAATGAAGGAAACTCCAATTCCCTTTGGAGTCTTAACTAAGTCATCGGCACGCCCCCAGGGACACAGACAGGACAAGGCGTCATGTGACAGCCTTTTCTACGTTCAGTATATAAACCCCCACCCAGGGTTTCTTTCTTGAGACCAGCTTACCTCGAGAAGAGAGGGCCAAGGTTTGACCATGCATTCCTCTACTGAATTTTAACCTCTATGGGCAAGGCGGGACGAATTCGTCCCACCTACGTAACAGCCACCTGAATTCAGTGGCGCGATTTTTGAATCGTTTGAAATACTGTTACTTCAATTTCTCAAACATATGACTATTTTACAGCTATTTAAAGACAAGACTCTCCTTAATCTAACCACACTGTCCGATTTCAAAAAGGCTTTACAACGAAAGCAAAACATTAGATTATGTCAGGAGAGTGCCCAGCCAGAAATAATCAGACACCCATTTTTCAAGCTAGCATATAATGTCACAAAAACCCAAACCACAGCTAAATGCAGCACTAACCTTTTATGATCTTCATCAGATGACACACCTAGGACATTATGTTATACAATACATGCATGTCTGTTCAATCAAGTTCATATTTATATCAAAAAACAGCTTTTTACATTAGCATGTGACGTTCAGAAAAAGCATACCCCCGCAAACTTCCGGGGAATTTACTAACAGTTTGCTAAATTACTCACGATAAACGTTCACAAAAAGCATAACAATTATTTTAAGAATTATAGATACATTACTCCTCTATGCACTCGATATGTCCGATTTTAAAATAGCTTTTCGGATTAAGCACATTTTGCAATATTCTAAGTACATAGCCCAGCCATCACGGCTAGCTATTTAGACACCCGGCAAGATTAGCCTTCACCAAAATCCTATTTCCTATAAGAAAAATGTTCTTACCTTTCCTGTTCTTCGTCAGAATGCACTCCCAGGACTTCTACTTCAATAACAAATGTAGGTTTGGTCCCAAATAATCCATCGTTATATCCAAATATCCTCTGTTTTGTTCGTGCGTTCTAGACACTATACGAATGGTAAATAACGGTCGTGCGCATGGCGTGACAAAAAATTTCTAAATATTCCATTACCGTACTTCGAAGCATGTCAACCGCTGTTTAAAACCAATTTTTATGCCATTTATCTTGTAGAAAAGCGATAATATTCCGACCGGGAATCTGCAATAAGCTAAACAGCCGAATGAAATTTCTCCACGGGGGCGAATCGTGCACGCGCCTCATTCAATGGTCCTCTGATCGGCCACTTGGATAAGGCGATAATCTGTTTCAGCCAGAGGCTGCCTCGTCATCGTTCAGGTTTTTCCCGGGTTCTGAGAGCCTATTGGAGCCCTGGGAATTGTCACGTTACAGCTAAGATCCTTACTCTTCAATAAACAGATGCAAGACGCACGACTCCTTGTCAGACAGGCCACTTCCTGCATGAAACCTTGTCAGGTTTTTGCCTGCCATAGGAGTTCTGTTATACTCACAGACACCATTCAAACAGTTTTAGAAACTTTAGGGTGTTTTCTATCCAAACCTGAACAATAATATGCATATTCTAGCTTCTGAGTTGGTGTAGGAGGCAGTTAAAAATGGGCACATATTTTTTCCAAAATTCTCAATACTGACCCCTAGCCCAAACAGGTTAACCATACCACGTGGTTAAACTATTAGACTACCGACAGAATAATAACAAGTCTTTGATATTAATTACTAGTCTGCAGCTAGGAATTCGGTATCATTGAACGCGACAAACGACGAAACATCCATTCTATAACGACATTGCAATTGTTCCCGAATGAGTGAGCGTTCACGTGCAAAGGCTTAGCATATCAATTGTTATAATTATCAACTTTTGTTTAACAAGCCGCCATGCCGGTTTAGCCCACTAGGGCACATTCCTCTACCATTTCTTTGTAAAGATACCTACTGTTTTGTATGCTTTCTGTGAATTACTTAGTTTAGTAAATAAATGATTTTAAGACAATTGATGTATGGATGACTTAGTGAAGACTGGGTTCGTGCAGATAACAACAATTTACGATGTTGTCACGCTTGCAGTAGTGGGTGTGGAGTCATGCGCAGGAAACAGGAGTAGTTGCTAACAGGCTTTTAATGAATTGCACCGTAAAAGAAAAGTACACCCACGAAAACACAACTGGGTGTGATCCAACAAACACAAGGATCCGATAACACGTACCACTGCATAAACAACAGTCGACAACAGAAAGTAGAAAAGGGATCGGTGGCAGCTAGTAGGCCCTTGACGACGACCGCCAAGCGCCACCGAACAGGGAGAGGAGTCACCCTCGGCAGGAGTCGTGACAGATGTTTGGAATGAGACTGACGCGAGGTAAAAATACATCATTAAGTCAGAAGATAATCGATCAGATATTATGATATCTGGAAAGTTATATTAGGAAAATTATAACTTTGTAATCTGAATATTTTCCTTGGTTCCCCGACCTTCTAGTTAATTACAGTTACATGATTAATCAGTTTAATCGCATAATAATAATTACAGAGAGTTATTTGATAAACATGTCTTCAGTTTAATGATGCCCAAAGACGCGACAACTCTCATGCTGCGGAGACTGTCATGTTAATATTGATGACTCTCCTAGACTCTCAAGCTGCAGAGATTGTCATGTTAATATTGATGACTCTCCTAGACTCTCAAGCTGCAGAGATTGTCATGTTAATATTGATGACTCTCCTAGATTCTCAAGCTGCGGAGACTGTCATGTTAATATTGATGATGATGATATTAGCATTGTAAATTGCTCCAGATAGAGTAGAATGGAAAACAATGGAAATGTAAATCAGTCTAATTTGTGTTGTTATGGTAGTATTACTGTGTGCTGCATTAGTAAGGTTCTGTGTGTGCTTGCTGTCATCGTCGTGTGTGTAGGTGGCAGGGAAGTCAGGCGCAGGAGAAACCAACTTGGTATAACTGGAGTAGTTTAATAAAGAAATAATAAAAAAAACTCCAAAACCAACGTACATAAATAAAATAACATGGGTAAAAATAACCCGTCGCACACCAATACAAAATACACAAGCACATAACAAACAAACAATCTCTGACAGGGACATGAGGGGAAACAGAGGGTTAAATACACAACATGTAATGAATGGGATTGGAACCAGGTGTGTAGGAAGACAAGACAAAACCAATGGAAAATGAAAAATGGATCAATGATGGCTAGAAGACTGGTGATGTCGAACGCCGAGCACCACCCGAACAAGGAGAGGGATCGACTTTGGCAGAAGTCGTGACAGTACCCCCCGACGCGCGGCACTAGCAGCGCGTCGACACCGGCCTCGGGGACGACCCGGAGGACGGGGCGCAGGGCGATCCAGATGGAGACGGTGGAACTCTCGCAGCAGGGAAGGGTCTAACATATCCTCCACCGGAACCCAGCATCTCTCCTCCGGACCGTACCACTCCCAGTCCACGAGGTACTGAAGGCCCCTCGCCCGACATCTCGAATCTAGGATGGATCGAACAGAGTACGCTGGGGCCCCCTCAATGTCCAGAAGGGGTGGAGGAACCTCCCGCACCTCTGCCTCATGGAGCGGGCCAGCCACCACCGGCCTGAGGAGAGACACATGGAATGAGGAGTTCATGCGGTAATGGGGGGGAAGCTTTAACCTATAACATACCTCGTTCACTCTCCTCAGGACTTTAAACGGCCCCACAAACCGCGGACCCAGCTTCCGGCAGGGCAGGCGGAGGGGCAGGTTTCTGGTCGAGAGCCGTCACTGCGGTGACGGTCTGCGCCAACTTTCTGGCGCCGCCGGGAACCAGTCGTCCACCGCAGGAGCCTCGGTCTGACTCTGATGCCAAGGGGCCAGAACCGGCTGATACCCCAACACACACTGAAAGGGAGAGAGGTTAGTGGAGGAGTGGCGGAGTGGCGGAGCAAGTTCTTGGCCATCTCTGCCCAGGGCACGAACGCCGCCCACTCCCCTGGCCGGTCCTGGCAATAAGACCTCAGAAACCTACCCATATCCTGGTTAACTTTCTCCACCTGCCCGTTACTCTTAGGGTGAAAACCCGAGGTAAGGCTGACCGAGACCCCCAGACGTTCCATGAACACCTTCCAGAACCTTGACGTGAACTGGGGGCCCCGATCAGACACTATATCCTCAGGCACCCCGTAGTGCCGAAAGACGTGTGTAAACAGAGCCTCCGCAGTTCGTAGGGCCGTAGGGAGACCGGGCAAAGGGAGGAGATGACAGGACTTAGAAAAACGATCCACAACGACCAGGATCGTGGTGTTACCTTGTGAAGGTGGAAGATCGGTTATGAAATCCACCGACAAGTGCGACCACGGCCGTTGTGGAACAGGTAAGGGTTGTAACTTACCTCTGGGTAGGTGTCTAGGAGCCTTGCACTGGGCGCACACTGAGCAGGAGGAAACATAAATCCTCACGTCCTTAGCTAAAGTGGGCCACCAGTATCTCCCACTAAGAGAGCGCATCGTCCGACCGATCCCAGGATGACCAGAGGAGGGTAATGTGTGAGCCCAGTAGATCAATCTGTCGCGGATAGCAGACGGAACGTTCAGATGTCGAGCTGGACACTGAGGGGGAACGGGCTCTGCACGTGACGCCTGCTCAATTTCCACGTCCAGCTCCCACACTACTGGTGCCACCAAACACGAGGCTGGGATTATGGGAGTGGGCTCCATGAACCGCTCCTCTGTGTCATACAGCCAGGACAGTGCATCTGCCTTAACATTCTGGGAACCTGGTCTGTAAGAGAGGGTAAACACAAAACAGGTGAAAAACATGGCCCACCTTGCCTGGCGAGGATTCAGTCTCCTCACCTCCCAGATGTACTCCAGATTGCGGTGGTCAGTCCAGATGAGAAAAGGGTGTTTAGCCCCCTTAATCCAATGTCTCCACGTCTTCAAGGCCTTGACGACAGCCAACAGCTCCCGGTCCCCCACATCATAGTTTTGCTCCGCCGGGCTTAGCTTCTTAGAGAAGAAGGCACAGGGGCGGAGCTTAGGTGGCGTACCTGAGCGTTGAGAGAGCACAGCTCCTATACCAGCCTCAGACGTGTCCACCTCCACTATGAATTGCAAAGAGGGATCCGGATGAGCCAACACAGGAACCGAGGTAAACAGAGCCTTCAGTTGCCTAAAAGCCCTGTCCGCCCCAGCCAACCACTGCAAGCGCACCGGACCCCCCTTCAGCAGTGAGGTAATGGGAGCAGCTACCTGACCAAAACCTTGGATAAACCTCCGGTAGTAATTGGCAAACCCTAAAAATTGCTGCACCTCCTTCACCGTGGTGGGAGTCAGCCAATTACACACGACTGTAATGTGGTCACTCTCCATCTCCACTCCTGACGAGGATAGGCGATAACCTAAAAAGGAGACGGACTGTTGAAAGAACAGGCATTTCTCAGCCTTGACATACAGGTCATGCTCCAACAGGCGACCAAGCACTCTGCGCACCAGGGACACATGCTCGGTGCGTGTAGCGGAGAATATCAGAATGTCATCGATATACACCACTACACCCTGCCCGTACACGTCCCTGAAAATCTCGTCTACAAAAGATTGGAAGACTGATGGAGCATTCTTCAACCCGTACGGCATGACGAGGTTCTCATAATGCCCTGAGGTGGTACTAAATGCTGTCTTCCACTCGTCTCCCTCTTGGATACGCACCAGGTTGTACGCACCCCTGAGATCCAGTTTAGTGAAGAAGCGCGCCCCGTGCATTAACTCAATCGCCGTGGCGATCAGAGGTAGCGGGTAACTGTACCCCACTGTGATTTTATTGAGACCTTGATAATTAATGCACGGCGCAGACCTTCACAAAAAAGAAACTCGAGGAGACGGGTGAAATGGAGGACCGAATGTACCCCTGATGCAGGGATTCAGAGACATATGTCTCCATAGCCACCGTCTCCTCTTGCGACAGGGGATACACGTGACTCCTGGGAAGTGCAGCGTCTACCATGAGATTTATCGCACAATCCCCTTGTCGATGGGGTGGTAAATGAGTCACTTTCTTTTTACAGAAGGCGAGAGCCAAATCGGCATTGTCGGGGGGAATGCGCACGGTGGAGACATGGTCTGGACTTTCCACCGTAGTAGTACCAACGGAAACCCCTACACACCTACCTGAGCACTCTCGCGACCACCCCGTGAGAGCCCTCTGTGGCCAAGAAAATGTGGGGTTATGACAAGTTAACCAAGGTAGACCAGCACCACGGGATACGCAGGAGTGTCAATAAGGAAAATACTAATTTTTTCCTTGTGACCCCCCTGCGTCACCATACTCAAAGGAGCTGTGGCCTCCCTGATCAACCCTGACCCTAATGGTCGACTATCTAAGGTGTGAACGGGAAAGGCACATCCACGGGTACAATGGGGATCCCTAAACTATGAGCAAAAGCTTGATTAATGAAATTCCCAGCCGCGCCTGAATCTACTAGCGCCTTTTGTTGGGAACACGGGCAAAAAAATCTGGAAAAGTAACAGACACAAGTATATGTGCAACAGAGGGCTCTGGATGAGAATGGTGCCTACTCACCTGGGGTGGCGCCAGAGCGCCCTGCCTGCTACCTCGATTCCCAGATGAACCTACCCGGCACCGACCAGCGGTGTGACCTCTGCGGCCACAGATGGTGCACGAGCGGGAACCCCCTCCGGTCTCCCTGTGCACCCTCCCTCCCAGTTCCATGGGTATAGGAGAGGGGATGTGGGAGGATGGAACCACCAGACCCCAATCTGGACGCCCGCGATCATCCAGCAGGTTGTCCAGCCGGATGGACAGATCCACCAGCTGATCGAAGGTGAGGGTGGTGTCTCTGCAGGCCAGCTCCTGACGGACGTCCTCACTCAGATTGCAGCGGTTATGGTCGATCAGGGCCCTATGATTCCATCCCGCACCGGCTGCCAGGGTCCTGAACTCCAGGGCAAAATCCTGGATGCTCCTCGTCTCATGCCTCAGATGGTAGAGGCGCTCACCCACCGCTCTGCCCTCAGGTGGGTGGTCGAAGACTGCCCGAAAACGGTGGGTGAACTCTTCATAATGGTCCAACGCCGCATCTCTCCCGCCACACACAGCGCTGGCCCACTCCAGGGCTCTTCCGGTGAGGCACGAGATGAGGGCGAAACTCTTCTCACGGTCAGATGGAACTGGGTGGACCGTGGACCAGATAAAGGTCTAATTGGAGTAGGAAACCCTGGCAGTTGGTAGCACTTCCGTCGTACCCCTGAGGCATGGATAGACGGATGCCTCTGGGTTCAGGTTGAAAGGGGGCGCTCAGGAAAGACCCCGGTTGGGCTGGTGGAGGCGCTGGTAGAACTCCCTGTCTCTCCCAGCGGTCCATATTCTGGACAACGCGATCCATGGCGGCGCATAGATTTTGAAGCTTTTCCATATACTCCTGGACGCGCTCCTCCACCTCCATGTCCGGGGTTCCTTCTCCTGCTGACTTCATATGGTTGGTCAGAGATTCTGTCATCGTCGTGTGTGTAGGTGGCAGGGAAGTCAGGTGCAGGAGAAACCAACTTGGTGTAACTGGAGTAGTTTAATAAAGAAATAAAAAAACTAACTCCAAAACCAACGTACATAAATAAAATAACATGGGTAAAAATAGCCCGTCACACACCAATACAAAATACACGAGCACATAACAAACAAACAATCTCTGACAAGGACATGAGGGGAAACAGAGGGTTAAATACACAACATGTAATGAATGGGATTGGAACCAGGTGTGTAGGAAGACAAGACAAAACCAATGGAAAATGAAAAATGGATCAATGATGGCTAGAAGACTGGTGATGTCGAACGCCGAGCACCACCCGAACAAGGAGGGGCAACGACTTCGGCAGAAGTCGTGACACTTGCGTACGTACACCTATCCCATCCTTTCAGATCCACAAAAGTGCCTCAGGGCTAAGGTTCAGTTTGGAATTGGGCAGTTGTGTTGGTGTTAGCATCCCCTAAATCAGCCTAGCGTGCTCCTCTGCAGGGCTCTTCTGAATTAGCCTAGGGTGCTAACCCGTTAGTATGGAAGGCTCTTCTAAATTAGCCCAGCTAGCATGGAAGGCTCTTCAGAATTAGCCTAGTGTGCTAACCCGCTAGCATGGGGGGGCTCTTCTAAATTAACTTAGCTAACATGGAGGGCTCTTCTGAATTAGCTTAGCTAGCATGGAGGGCTCGTCTAAATAAGCTTAGCTAACATGGAGGGCTCTTTTGAATCAGTCTAGCATGCTAATCCATGAGGATGAAGGGCTCTTCTGAATTAGCCTAGCGTGCTAATCCATTAGGATGGAGGGCTCTTCTGAATTAGCTTAGCTAGCATGGAGGGCTCTTCTAAATTAGCTTAGCTAACATGGAGGGCTCTTTTGAATCAGCCTAGCGTGCTAATCCATTAGGATGGTAGGCTCTTCTGAATTAGCCTAGGGTGCTAACAGCTCTGCAGGCCGTTTCACATGGCTAACTATGTATTTACTGTAATTTGATGGAGGAATATTCCACATGGTATTATAGCTGAAAGATCCACTGCCTCTCGTCTTACATCCGGACACGAGGGTGAATACATTTCAACACAACGTGATATCTCACGGAATTTAATTTGGTGTTTCACAAATGTTTATGATAATGTGAGGTCTTTAATTGTAGAACGGTACAAACTGATGCCATATCAAGTACATTACTTAGAAAG